>NW_006408606.1:9667251-9674266 GCF_000296735.1 Chrysochloris asiatica | reverse complement strand
GGGTTTCCAAGGAGTGAATAGTGAGCTTGAACCACCAACCTTGTAGTTCAAACGGCTTTTCAGTCTGGTGCATTAACTCACAGCACCACACCAGGACATATAGATATTATCCTATCACAGGCAGCATTGTACTTTAGGGTAGATCTTGAAATGCTCTTTTTGACAATGAGTGTGATGTCATTCTTCTACTATGCATTGTTTCCAAAATAGTGGACAATATGATGGTCTGATTAAAAGTTGCCACTACCAGTCCATTTTAGCTTACTCGGATATTAATATTTGTGTCTTTCATTTCATTCTTGGCATTTTCCAATTTTCCTAGATTCATGTATGTGAATTCCAAGTTTTTATTATTAATGGATGTCTGCATTTGTTTCTTCTCATTCTGAGTCATGCTATATCATCAAGTGAAGGTCCGGAAAGCTTTACTCCATCCATGCCATTAAAACTGACTGTACGTTGAAGAGGTAGCTCTTCCCCAGTCCTATTTGAGTGCCGTTCAACTGAAAGGCTCATTTTTTGGCACTATATCAGACAACGTTCCGCTGCTATTCATAAGGTTTTCACTAGCTAGTATTTTCAGAAATATACAATCATATTCTAGTCTCTCTTGGTCTAGTCTTCTCTGTCAGCTTTGCAGAAACCTGTCCACCAGGATGGACCCTGCTGATATCTGAAATACAAGTAGTATAGCTTCCATCATTACAGAAACACAAAAGTCACTGTTGTTGTTATGTGCCATGGAGTCAGTTCCGGCTCATAGTGACCCTGTACAGGGTTTCCGAGGCTATAAATCTTTACAGGAGCAAAAAGCCTCCTCTTTCTCCCGTGGAACAGCTGGTAGTTTTGAACTGCTGACCCTGAGATTAACAGCCCGATTTGTAACCACTGCACTACCAGAGCTCTTTACAAAAGCTACTACAAATGGACAAATTGACAGATAAGTATTGGATTTACTGTTTAATGATTTTCTTGTTGTTGTTAGGTGCGTTCAGTAGGCTCAGACTCAGGGACCCTATGCACAACAGAACGAAAACACTGCCGGTCCTGGGCCAACCTCATAATTTTTATGTTTGAGCCCATCTTGTTGGGGGCCTTCTTTTTTGCTGACCCTCCATTTTATCAAGGATGATGCCCTTCTCCAGGGACTAGTCCCTCCTGACAATATATCCAAAGTATGAGAGATGAAGTCTCACCATCTTGGTTTCTAAGAAGCATTCTGTCTGCACATCTTCCAAGACAGATTTGTTTGTTCTTCTGGCGGTCTATGATACTTTTAATATTCTTCTCCAATACCATAATTCAAATGCATCTATTCTTCTCAAGTTTTCCTTATTCATACTCCAAATACAAAATGCTGAAGAGTAGCTAATTATTAATTATGACCCTGCTAGCCAAATTTCTTCCTTTTGTATTGTATTGTAAACCCGAGCCTCTGTGTAGTGTGGTGCTGCAGAATAAAGTTCTGGACTGCAAGCCACAAAATTGGCAATTCAAATCGACCAGCTCTCCTCAGAAACCCTGTACAGGGTAGCTATGAATCATAACAAACTTGACAGCCCATAACAACAACATGTCTCTGATTATGGACCCATTTGGAAATCAATTGGTAAGGAGCAAAGATTAAGATGAAGCTAGAGTCGAGATTACAGTAGAATGAAGGATTAAGAACGCCCCACTTTACTAGAGCACTGTGGGTAATGCATCAGACTGCAAAGTTGTTTGAACTGCCAGGTCGGTGATTTAAGCTCACCAGCTTCTTCTTGGAAACCCTATACAGTGTCACTATACAGGGTCGCTATTGATTATAAGATTAGTCCTCAAACTGATCTTTTTGTTCTTGAACACTTTAAAAAGGTCTTTTGCCACAGATTTGTCTAATGCAAATACACCATTTGATTTTTTGACTGCTGCTTCCATGAATGTTGATTGTGGATCTAAGTAAAATGAAGTCTTTGACAACTTCAATCTTTTCTCCATTTATCATAATTTTTTTTTTTTTTTGGTCCAGTTGTGAGGATTTTCATTTTCTACAGGAAGGTGTTTTCTAGTTTGAGTTCTGTTCATATTTAGAAAAGCCTACTCTGAAATTATAAAATCACTCATGTTTCTTCTAGTACATTTATGGTTTATTTTTATGCTTAAAATTTTTATCTATCTAAAATTTAATTTTTTATGACTACTCTCTTACTCATTTATTCAGTGAATAATCCAGCTTCCCTATTACATTTCTTTTGCCTACTCACTCATCCACCAACCTAAGGCCAGTGGCCTTCAAAATAGTATACAAGTATACCTGAGGGTGGAGTTCTGATGTGGCGTGGTAGGATATGCACTGGACTACTAACCACAATAAAGCACAGGTAAACATCTTTCTGATATTCTCTGCTTTCAGCCAAGATCCTTCGGATATCAGCAAGGATGTCCCTCATTCCATGGCCTCTTCTGAATCAGGCTTGAATCTCTGGAAGTTCTCTGTCAATGTTTGCTTGCAGCCATTTCTGTATTACCCTTATTAAAACTTTACTCACGTGGGATATGAAAGAGATTGTCCGAAGATTTATTTCTACATTCCATTGGGTCACTTGTCTTTGGAATGGGCACAAATATGAATCTCTTCCAAACAGTCGGCCAGATAGTTGTCTTCCAAATTTCTTGGCAGAGATGAGTGAGTGCCTCCTGTGCCACCACCCTTTCTTGAAAGATTTCAATTTTCATTCCATCAATTCCTGGAGCCTTGTTCTTTGCCAATTCCTTCAATGCACCTTGGACTTCTTCCTTCAGAATCATTGGCTCTTGATCATAATCTACCTCTTGAAACGGTTGAATGTGAACCATTACCTTTTGGTACAGTGACTCTGTGTATTCCTTCCATCTTCTCTTGATGCTTTCTGCATCATTCAATAACGTGCCAGAGAATCTTTCAATAACAAAAGTCAAGGCTTGAATCTTTTTTTTCATTGCTGATGGATCTTGGCTGAAAGCAGAGAATATAAGAAAGATGTTTACCTGTGCTCTATTGACTACTCAAAGGCTTTCGATTGTGTGGTTCATGACAAGGTATGGACAACATTGCGAAGCATGACTCTTGCGGAACACTTAATTGTGCTCATAAGAAATCTGTACCTGAACCAAGAGGCAGTTGTTCAAACAGAACATGGGAACACTGAATGTTTTAAAATTAAGACAGGTGTGAGACAAGGTTGTATTCTTTCACCATACTTATTCAACCTGTATGCTGAGCAAATAATCCAAGAAGCAGGGTTCTATGAAGAAAAACGTGCGATCAGGATTGGAGGAAGACTCATTAGCAACCTATGATATTCAGATGATACAACCTTGTTTGCTGAAAGTGAAGAGGACTTGAAACATTTACTGATGAAGATCAAAGAGCATAGCCTTCGGTATGGATTACATCTCAATGTAAAGAAAACAAAAATCCTCAACACTGGACCAATAAACAACATTCTTATCAACGGAGAAAAGATTGAAGTTGTCAAGGACTTCATTCTTCTTGGATCAACTATCAACACTCGCGGAAGCAGCAGTCAAGAAATCAAATGACGTACTACACCAGGCAAATCTGCTGCACAAGACCTTTTTAAAGTGTTGAAGAGCAAAGATGTCAGCTTGAGGACTAGGATGCGCCTGACCCTAGCTATGGTGTTTTCAATAACTTCATATGCATGCAAAAGCTGGACAGTGAATAAGGAAGACTGTAGAAGAATTGATGCCTTTGAGTTATGGTGTTGGAGGAGAATATTGAAAGTGCCATGGGCTGCTAAAAGAACCAATAGATCTGTTTTGGAAGAAGTGCAGCCAGAGTGCTCCTTGGAAGCCAAGATGGCCAAACTTCTTCTCTCATACTTCGGACATATTGTCAGGAGGGACCAGTCGCTGGAGAAGGATATCATGTTTGGTAAGGTGGAGGGTCAGAGAAAAAGAGGAAGACCCCCAATGAGATGGATTGGCCAAGAGGCAGCATCAATGGACTCAAGCATGACAACAGTAATGAGGTTGGCCCAGGATTGGGCAGTGTTTCGTTCTGCTGTGCATAAGGTCACTATGAGTTGCTACCGACTTGATGGCACCTAAGAACAACAGCAACTAACCACAAAGTCAACAACTCAAACCCACCAGCTTCTTTCTCCTCAGGAACTGTATACATGGCCACTATGAGTCAGAATTATCTCAATGGCAAATAACAACAACATGCCTGAGGTATATGAAGACTTTTTAAAGAGCAAATAAACTTGATTATGCCCAGATCCTCTACTTCCATGTACTCTTTTCTAAGTTCATTTGCCCAAGAAGATATTTATCATTAAGAATGTGTTTTTTTATAAATCTTTCCCATATTTTCCTCTATTTTAATAAGATATAGCTCTTATTTGTCCCTTATCTATTATTAACAAACAACAACAGCAACAAAAACAGCCATAACACCCATGGACCCAAGGATCATTGGCCTAGGCTTTATCCTGTTTCACTTTTTCCCTTCATCAGTAACTTGCATGAAGACTCAGAACTTGCTGTTAAAAGTTCTGTAAATCAACAGTGTTGGCATCACCTAGGAGCCTGTTAGAAATGAAGAAACTCAGGCCTGACCCCTAGGCTTTTGAATCAAAAGCAACATCCTAACAATATCGTCAGACAGTTCGTATGGACATTAAAGTTTGAGAAGTACTATGTTGGTAGCACGTAGCTGTTCTGCTATCTCATGGGAGATAGCCACACCCATATGAGCCTCCAGTTCCTTACTGCCTAAACGTACTCTCCATTGTTCCATGACTACCACGTCATTAATGGTACTAATGATGTATATTTGTGGAGCACTTTAACAGGCCACTTTTACATACATTATCTCATTTGGTTCCCAACTACAATCTTCAATTTAGAACAAAGTGCTTCTACAAAGTGCAGAAATTCAATTCCAACAATGTGAAGAGACGCTGATAGAGCTTTCTGAATTTTCTTCTAGGATGAGTCTATTCTAAGTCCAAATTGTTTTCAAATTGAATAATGTCAATATTCTTTGTTCAAATATATTTTGTTGCCATACTTAAGGAAGTTTTAGAAAAAATGCATGATGATTTTATTTTTTGTTGTTGCTGTTTCTAGGGTAAGAAAGTGAATATTATTGCTATTTCATAAAATTTCTTTCATCCGTGGAGCATGTTAATAAAATTATGTTGCAAGAGGTCAAATAACTTGTTTGTGGTGGTAGCAGAACACAAACTGGAATCTGGACCCTCTGACTGAGTCTTTGTGAAAAAAAAAAAGTAACACAGTTCTTAATAAAATTATAATAATTGATATTTAATAATTTTTTAGTATTAAGAAGCCCTACCCTATCCCAAAAAGACAAGCACTTCATTCTTTAGCTCTTCCTGTTAGTCAATTACATGTGAAATAGAGTTCTTCATGCCAATGGACCTCTCCCCTCAGGTGAAACATGGGTGAGACACAGACTTGAAAAACAGACCAGCAACAGGAGTTATGTTAAAATGAGTGTGAGTTAAGAAAGTCTTCATTCAAACTACATGGCATAAAAAATTTTTAAATTTACATTTTGATGTGTACCAAAATATCCTGGGAATGTATACTAAAGAAGATTATAAGAGCACTATTGTGGCACTGTAAAATAAGTACTAGATTGTTAACTATAAAGTCATCAGTTCAAAACCACTAGCCACTCCTCAGAAACCCTATATAAGGTTGCTTTGAGTTGGAACCGACTCAATAGCACTTAACAACAACAACAGCAAAATATCCTGCTTGAGTTCAGAAGGTTATAAAGAAAACTTTAAAAACTTCAAAATCCCCTCTTGCTGTACCTTCCCAGTGCCATTCTGTGAACTAAAATGATACTTTCTTGGTACAACTTTTCTGTGACCCCAGACTCTGGTTGCTGTTATAAAGTGTCTTCAAGACAGTTCCAACCCATAGCGACCCTGTATAGGGTTTGCAGAGCAACTGGTGAGTTTGAATCACCGACCTTGTCTTTCAAAGCAACCTTGTGCTCCAGTGCTTATCCTACAGGGCCACAGGAGTATTCCTCTAGGGACTGAGACAAGAAAACATGAACACTTAAGAAAAAGTGTATCTTATAGCTTGAGCACATGGATTGACTCTTTTGTTTAAAACAAAGATCCTGGGTGGTATAAGTGGTTGAAAATTCTAAGCTACCCAAACAAACCTCAGAAAGCCTGAGGATTTATTTCTGAAAGGCAAACTATCCTTGTACCCTTAGCAGTCACTCTTCACCCCCCTTCTCCTTCCTCTCACCTCTCTCCCCACTGCCACTGCCCTCCACTTGATTCAGACTCCTAGTCTATTGCTGTTGTTGTAGTTAAGTGTCGTCAAGTCTGATTGGACAGAGTAAAACAGCTCAAGTGTTTCTACATCTGTAATCTTTACAGAAGCAGACTGCTACATATTTCTGCTACAGAGCAGCTAGTGAGGTTGAACCGTCAACCTCTCAGTTAATCAACTAGATTATAACCACTGTGCTACCAGGGCTCCTTCTGTAAGAATTAGGAACTCTAAAAGGCAGTTCTACTCTCTCCTATAGGGTTGCTAGGGTGGTGGTACTATGGTGCTATGGTTATGTGCCATGGAGTCAGAAATAAAGGGTCTCTGCAAATGAGAATCAGTAAAGGGGTTTTGCTTTACACCAACACTTGTTACAATTTGGTTTTTTTTTAAGGTTTTTATTGTGGATTGAGTGAAAATTTACAGGGCATGCCATCAGTTTTACATTCAACAAATCATATGCATTGTTTCATTACATTGATTATAATCCCCTCCATGTACCATCAGTTCACAGTATTTTTCTCTATCCACTTTAGCTTTTTTAAAAAACACACAAACAAATAAACCCACTCAGGCATATATAATAATTTACATTTCCGAAGGGCACATTCTGCAGGTCTGCTCCTGGCCACCAGCTCTTAGTCCTTCTCTTCTTAATCCATGAATCTAGAGTCCTTAACCGCTCCGCCTCTTCATGCCC
>NW_006408606.1:9638584-9665622 GCF_000296735.1 Chrysochloris asiatica | reverse complement strand
GATGTTAGGAAAATTTTCTTCCAGAAGCTCTTCAACTATCTCATCTGTGGACTTGTGTGATTGTTCCTGTTCTGGAATGCCAATAATTCTTCTGTTATTCCTCTTCATGTTATCCAACATGAATCTTAGGCCTTCTTCAAATTTTTTTTATCCTTTCTCGTGTTTGTTCTTCTATCTTAGTAGTGTTGAGAGATTTATCGTCTAGCTCACTAGTTCTGGCTACTATCTCTTAAATTCTACTCCTTTGGCCTTTCAGTGTATTGTCCATTTCTGATATTCTATTATTAATTGTTTGGACCTCTTTCTGTAGGTTTTGAATTGTATCCAATGCTATATCTGTCTTATTTGATTGTTCCTATAGCACTTTCCTGACTTCTTCCTTATTTTTCTCAACTCCATTGTATAGTGTTTTGAGACATTTTATAATCATTTTTCTGAATTCCTTCTCAGGCATTTCCAAAGCCTGCCCATTTTCCAGTATGGCGTGTAGGTCTACTTCCAGCTTATTTGCCTCAGTCACTTTATCTCGTTTCTGGACATGTGCAGATATGGTCATCTGCTTCTGTTTTTTGGGCATCTTCAGGAGTTATCTGTGGCCTTAATACTCAGATGAGTATGTATTTTGGTATTTTTTATTCTTTCTGATTGCCTCCAGGTAGATGTGATCAGGAAATGGGCTTCACTTTTCACTCTTCTTCTTGAGAAATTTCAAGATACCACTGTTGGTCGTTTTGACATAACTTAGGATTTAATTTTTGGCTTATTTCCTTTTTTGTCTACTTGTCCTGCTCCATAATCCCCATTAAGGCCTTTTTTCTAGTTGTAAACAGTTCAGGGCCGTCTGTGGCTGTTTGGTTTTAATTGGAAACTGTCTCTTTAAATTTCAAGGAGATCTGAAACTAGATCTAGAACTCTCCGAGGGTGGGGCTGGGGTACCCACTAGCTCAGGCCCCCCTATAGTCACCTGAATGGAGGTGCACAGACAGCAAGGGACCAATGAACAGCTACCAAAAGAGAAGAATGTCCACACTTTTATCTCTGCAGTTCTGCCAGGCATCTGTGGCCGCTCTGATCATTCCCAAGCTTGGTCTCACCCAAGATGGCAGCTCCTCAAGCAGCTGAGCATCTCGAATTAGAAAGCAATGGATTTCTTGCTTCTGCCACAAATTCCCCCAGCTGTAAGCCTTCCAACCTTCTAAATATTCCTTTATATGTGGTTCAGAGTTCTGGGACCATTCCCTGAGCCTGCTTGGTCAGGTATTCTGTGTTGTTGCTGGCAGAGCTCCTTTACTGCACTTCCACCCAATCCACCATCTTGTTTGTTCTCCCACAATTTGTTTTTGATTACAGCTATCCTAGGAGCTCTGTTAGTGTAGTGGTTATGAATTGAGCTGTGAACTGCAAGGTCAGCAGTTCAAAACTATCAGCTGTTTCACGGGAGAAAGATAAGAGTTTCTGCTCCGGTAAAGATTTACAGCCTCGGAAACCCTGTACAGGGTTGTTATGAGTCAGAACCGACTCCACAGCACATAACCACTACCAATCACCAATGTGTATTACCACCACTAGTGTGTCCGTTTATCATACTGTGGTGGCTTGTGTGTTGCTGTGATGCTGGAAGCTTTGCCACTTGTCTTTTAATTACCAGCCAGATAGACCCATGGTGGTCAGGTTTCAGATGAGCTTCTAGACTAACACAGAGTAGGAACAAGGAGAGGCTGCCTACACCTGAATGTTTACTACTAAAAACCTTATGAAAAATAGTGGAACACTATCAGATAGCTCCAGAATATTGAATGTTAAAACATGATGAAAAATACCAGAATACTATCAGATATAGTGCCAGATGATGAGCCCCTAGGATAGAAGGCACTCAAAATGTGACTGGATAAAAACTGCCTCTTGAAACTAGAGCTGACTATAAGCAATGAATGGAGCAAAGCTTTGGGGACCTTCATTTGCTGAAGGGTCACAATTGTGGAGACAGATGTAAACATCCATTAATGGGGATATAGCTGTAGACATCCATTAATAATTGGAGCATGGAATGTACAAAGTATGAATCTAAGAAAATTGGAAGTTGTCAAAAATGAAATGGAACATATAACATCTATATCCTAGGCATTGTTGTTGTTGTTAGGTGCCATCGAGTCGGTACCGGCCCATAGCAACCTTATGCACAGCAGAACGAAACACTGCCCGATCCTGGGCCAGCCTCACTACTATTGCATCCATCCATGATGCTGCCAATAGATCTGTTTTGGAAAAAGTGCAGCCAGACTGCTCCTTGGAGGCCAGGATGGCCAAACTTCATCTCTCATACTTCGGGATGTTATCAGGAGGGATCAGTCGCTGGAGACGGATATCATGTTTGGTAAGGTGGAGGGTCAGAGAAAAAGAGGAAGACCTCCAACAAGATGGATTGGCCAAGTGGAAGCATCCTAGGCATTAGTAATGTGAAAGGGACTGGTATTGGCCATTTTGAATCTGATCATCTTCAAGTTTACTATGCCAGAAATAACAAACTGATGAGGAATGACATCAAATTCATCACCAAAAACACTTTTAACAGGGAGGAAGAAGATCTGTGTGCTGGTGGTCGGGGGCGGGGGTGGGCAGGCCTGTGTGATATACCCTTTGGGGTTATATGATGATGCATGCATGGAGGGGATTGTAATCATTGCAATGAAATGAAATACAATAGGATGAGTGTAAAGCTGATGTTCTCCCATGTAAACCTCACAATAAAAACTTAATAAATAAATAAAACACTTTTAAGATCTATCTTGAAGCACAATACCAGCTGTGATAGTATAATATCCATACACCTCCAAGGAAAAGGAAGAATCATTAATACCACTATTATTCAAATTTATATACCTACCACTAAAGCCAGTGATGATGAAATTGAAGAATTCTATGAACTTCTAGAACCAATGATACAGAAGGAAGAAGGCCAAGGTGCACTAAAGGTATTGGTGAAAAACAACACTCTGGGAATTTATGAAACATAAATTGAAATCCTTTAACAAATTGATGCAGCCCTGGAGGCACTCACTCATCTATGCCAAGAAATTTGGAAGACAACTATCTGGCCAACTGATTGGAAGAGATCCATATTTGTGCTCATTCCAAAGATAGGTGACCCATCGGAATGCAGAAATCAATAGAGAATATCATTAATATCACATGTAAGTAAAATTTTGCCAACCTTAATTCAAAAATGGCTGCAACCGTACATTTACAGGGAACTGTCAGAGGTTCAGGTTAGATTCAGATAAGCACGTGGAATGAGGGATATCATTACTGACATCAGATGGATCTTGAATGAAAGTAGAGAATACCAGAAAGATGTTTGTCTGTGCTTTATTGACTATGCAAAGGTTTTCAATTGTGTGGATCGTGACAAGCTATGGACAACATTGTGGAGAAAGAGTATTCCAAAATGCCTAATCATGATCATGTACATAATCAAGAGGCAGTTGTTTGAATAGAACAAGGACACGCTGAATGGTTTACAATTAGAAAAGGTTTGCGCCAAAGTTGTATGTTTTCTCAATACTTATACGCTGAGTAAATGCTGAGCAAATAATCTGAGAAACTGGATTATATAAAGAAAAATGTGACATTAGATTAGAGGAAGACTTATTAACAACCTGTGCTATGCAGACAATACAACCTTGCTTGCTGAGAGCAAAGAGGACTTAAAATACTTACTGATGAAGATCTAACACTACAGCCGTCAGCCTGGGTTGCACCTCAATATAAAGAAAACAAAAATCCTCACCACTGGACCAATAAATAATTCCATATAATGGAGAAAAGATTGAAGTTGCCAAAGATTTCATTTTGCTCAGATCAACCATCAACACTCCTGGAAAAAGCTGTCAAGGAACCAAATGTTACGTAACATTTGGAAAATCTGCTTCACAAAACCTCTTTAAAGTGCTCAAGAGCAAAGATGTCAGTTTGAGGACAAAGGTGCATCAGTCCCAAGCCATGGTATTTTAAATAACCTCATGTTCATGTGATAGTTGGACAATGAATAAAGATGACCATAGAAGAATTGATGCATTTGAATTGGGGTGTTAGAGGAAAATATTTAAATTACCATGGACTGCTAAAAGAACAAAAAAAAATCTGTGTTGGAATAAGTTCAGCTATAATGATCTATAGAAGTCAGGACAGCCAGACTTTGTCTCTCCTACTTTGGACCTATTATTGTAAGTGACCAATGGAGAAGGACATAATGCTTGATAAAGTGGAGGGTCAGTGAAAAAGAGGAAGACCCCCAACAAGATGGATTGGCACAGCAGCAGGAGCAGTGGGCCCAAGTTTAACAATGATTAATGAGGATGATACAGGACCAGCCAGTGCTTTGTTCTGTTGTGCATAAGATCACTATGAGCCAGAACCCAACTGGATTGCACCTAACAACAAGTAGTTGTGAAGTAGTGGTTTGACTCTCAATTTGATTCACCAGATAGTAATGACATTCACTTCTTGTTGTGTAATATATTCAGAATCACAAGCACAAACTTTGATTTACATACAGAGCCATCTAATAAATCAATAAAATATTTATAAATGTCCAATTACACAACTACCAATTAAAAAAAATAAAAATGCCTTCTGTGCTTTAATCCTGTATCTATTTTGTCCATAGTTCATCTTTTATGCATTAAATAGAATACCAATTTTTTTTAATAATTAATTTTGTTGTTGGTGGTGAGAGTATACACAGCAAAACATACATAAGTTCAAACATTTTGTTTCTACATATACTTTTAGTGGTATGGATTGCATTCTTCAAGTTGTGCAGTGATTCTCACCATCCTTTTCTAAGTTGTTTCTTTGTCATTAACATAAGTGCACTACCTCCTAAGGTTCCTGTCTAATCTTTTGAGTTGCTGTGGCCAATTTGATCCCATATAAATAGTTCTTAAAAGAGCCTAAGACTGAGATGAACACATATTTAGTCTTGCTAGTTGGATTCTTTTGAAATTACTGCT
This sequence comes from Chrysochloris asiatica, assembly GCF_000296735.1. Classification (NCBI taxonomy): domain Eukaryota; kingdom Metazoa; phylum Chordata; class Mammalia; order Afrosoricida; family Chrysochloridae; genus Chrysochloris; species Chrysochloris asiatica. The sequence continues at coordinate 9,660,610 of NW_006408606.1, read as the reverse complement.
TGATTTTTTTAGATCATTGGAAGTCAGTATAACAAAGCAAATCTATTGCCATTGACTAAATTCTGAACCACGTTGTTGTTTGTGACTCTATGCAAAAGAGATGGAAGCACAGCCTAGTCCTGCATCTTCCTCACAATTGTTATTCTTGAGCCCATTGTTGCTGTCACTGTGTAAGTTCATCTTGTAGGGAGTCTTCCTCTTTTTCATTGACTCTCCACTTTATCTAGCATGATGTCCTTCTTTAGGGACTGGTACCTCCTGAAAACATGTCCAAAGAATGAGAGATTAAGGCTTGCCCTCCTCACTTCCCAAGAGCATTCTGGCTGTACTTGTTCCAGGACAGATTTGTTTGTTCTTCTGGCAGTCCATGGTGCTTTCAAGTTTGTTCACCAACATCATAATTTAAAGGCATCGATTCTTTTCCAGTCTCCCCTATTCATTGTTCAACTTTCACATGCATATGAGGTGATTGAAAACATCATGGCTTGGGTCAGTCCCACTTTAGTCCTCAAACTGGCATCTTGGAATTTGAATACTTTAAACAGCGTGAGAGTCTTGGTGTGGCATTATGGGTTAATGCGCCAGACTGCAAAGCCATTTGAACTGCAAGGTTGGCGGTTCAAGTTCACCAGCTGCTCTTTAGAAATGCTATCCAGGGCCGCTATGGGTTGGAATCAACTCAACAGCACTTACCAACAACAAAGCAACACACAAACCACCACAGTATGATAAACTGACAGGTTCTGTGCACAGTAGTGACTTCATAGACCAGGGTAAAACTGCTCCACAGGGTTTCCAAGGCTATAATCTTTACACAAGCAAACCACCACAAGGAAAATGATGCGATTCACATCACTTTCCTACAGACCAGCTAGTGGTGTTAGACAGCTGATCTTTCGCTTAGCTGCTGAGCACTTTAACCATTGCACCACTAGGGCTCCTCACAGTCAATATACTAACTATTAATATATAATTCCTTCTCATTTGGAGTCCTGGTGTGGTGCTGTAACATAAGCACTGGACTGCTAACTGCAAGTTTGGCAATATCTACTCGGAAACCCTGTACAGGGTCGCTGTGAGTCTAAACAGGCTCAATGGCACTTAACAAAAACAACCAAGTCATTTATATTTAGGTATGTCATTTTCAAGGAGTCATATTTGTTAAATTGGTCTATTATCTGCTTTAGAAAACCTGACAAAATTCTGGGGTCACACCAACACGCCCTCCCAAAACTCAAGAAGCCCTAATTTCAATGAGAACTTTGGGATTCTGATGAGCTGCTCCTCAGGCCAAACGTGTCCTGTTGCAGAGCTGCTAGGAACCCTACACACATCTTTAAGCTTCTCTGTGGAGTCAGAGCTACCGCATGAGCAAAGTCCACTTTGATTTTTTGGAAATTTACCACTGATAGTCATGTATACAGTTTTGGGTAAATTCTGGGGCAATGACCTTAGCTTATCTGTAGTTTAGTTAACACAGAATGTAGCCTTCCTCACAGAGCAGTCACTAACAAGTCACATTTCTGGGGACATCTACTCCATTTCTTGTTTCCCAGCCCAGCTTGGAAATGGGCTTGCTTTGTTCCCTTCCCCTTTTGTTCTATCCACCCACCCACACTTAGTTCTCTCTTGGCAGTATAGAAAAAGACCTGGCGTTCCCTATATAACTACCGATGGGTGATAAGATTTGCCAAGTCGGGTTCTGACACCACGCTTTGCTGTGAACAGCCCTGCCTCACTCCAACTGTTCCCTATATTTCTTCCTGAGCAATGTAACACCCACAGAAAGGGGATGAGGAAAATTCAGCCCCATGGGAGCATTCCTGTTTTCTGCTCCACTTGGAGATTCTCAAGTACCCAGCATGCACAAGTGCTTGTGCTACTGAGGCAGGGCTTTTAACAGTTGAGTTACTGTTTGTTTGGGGACAGAATGTTAACTGGTTTCAAAATAAGTACTGAGCTATATATAACAGCTGTTACAGCCTGGGGGGACTGGCCCCTGGGTGAAGTCACCCTACAATTCATGGGCTGTATTAGCAGAGTTCAGATAGACAGAGGACCAGAGCTGCCTAAGGCTGTATCTGGCACAACTTGCTAGGCAGATCTTTTATTTCTTTCCTATTGCACATATAACATCTCCACAAAATTAAGGGAGGAGGGGAGTCCTACTGCTCTAGTACATTCCTTGCTCAAGTTTTATATAATTCTCTCCTGTGTTTATTTCTATGAATGCTTATTTTTATACTATGTGAATCAGCTGGTTTATATTTTCTTCAGGATATAAAGCTCAAAAATGTTGCTATTTCAAATCAATTCATCAGCAGATACACACTGATCACCCTCTCTGTTAAAAGAAGAATTTCTGTCTTCCCAAAGACTGATTGCCAAAATGTTGACAATTACCTTGAAGAAAAATTAAATGTATTGAGGAACTGTGTAAAACATAGTTTGGATGGCAAGATGTATTGTAGCCAAGGGGTTAGATATATAAAAATATCATATATTTTTATTACTCCTTGAAAATATATGGTTTATTTTCAAGAAATAGAATTCATTTACATGACAGAAGAATGTCACATTCTCTAGCTTCCATCCTACCTAAATTTTCCTGTTGGAATCTTTCCTCTAACAGATGGGTAATCTTATTTTATGTTGGATCAGCCCCACAATTTGATAGCGTTATGGTTTGAAATAGGAGTCAGTTGCTTGTGGTATGACTCAAATGCTCTTTAAGTATATCCATTACTTTCATGACATATTGAAATTATATAGAAAATGTCTAATGGTTTGTATCACTAATGAAGCATTAAAATTATGTAGAAAAATGCTAATTGTCTTCATCACTAATGAAGTAATGTAAGCCAAATTTTTATCCTGAAGAGAACCAGAAGTGTTTGGGTTCCAAAAAAGCAAAGAAGGCAAATATTGTAAACTATACAGAATGATGAGTTTGACACTAATTGCAGGCAAAATCTTAAACAACTTCCCACATAGATGGCCTATGAGCATTTAGAAGTATAAGAAGCAATCATCAGAAGCCAGCCTGGGTTTCAGTACAAATTATGCCTGATAATCTAATGTCCGGGCTAATGGATCTGTAAATCTGATCCAATATGCAAAAGAAAGCTCAAAAGATGAAAAATAATTGGATTATCCAGCCATTAGAAAGTATAAGGGTATTGAATTTACTATGATATAATTTCTTACATTTACATAGTTAATTATTTAACAAATACTTACTGTGCATTTACTTTGCATCTTGTCTTGTGCAGAGTGTTTACATGCCCCCTCCTTCAATCCTCACAACAAACCTCTGAGGTGGAAACTACCTATCAAGAGGCAGTAGTGTGTGTTTTAAGTGTGTAGACTTGGAGCCAGACAGCCTGCTTTCCAGGACTGCCTGCATTCAAATCTTGACAGAATGGTTATGTGACCTTGACCAAGTCTCTGTGGCAGTTTGCTCATCTATAAAATAAGGATGATGTTGTTGTTGTTTAGTGCTGTCAAGTTGTTGTTTCAACTCGTATCGGCACTGTATAGTGTTTCTGAGGAGCAGGTGGTAGATTCGAACCACCAACCTTGAAATTAAAACTGACCTCATAGCCTCATGGTGGTGTGCCATGGAGTCAGTTCCAACAAGGTTTCCGAGGCTGTAAATCTTTATGGGAGCAGAAAGCCTCATCTTTCTCCCGTGAAACAGCTGGTAGTTTCAAACTGCCAACCTTGAAGTTAGCAGCCTGATTTGTAGCACTATGCTACCAGAGCTCATGGTCCAATGCTTATACTACAGCACCACACTTGTTATTGTTTAAGTGTTATCGAGTCAGTTCCAACTCATAGTGACCCTGTATAGGGTTTCCAAGGAGCAGCTGGTGAGCTTGAACCACCAACTTTGCAGTTCAAAATTACCTTACAGTCTAGTGCATTATCCTGCAGCACCACAGCAAGACTTCATAAAATAATGATGATAATAACAGCAATAACCTTGCAAAGAGGTTGTAAATCTTAACTATATATATATATATATATATATATGCTATTGTTTGTGCCATCGACCTTACAGCTCAAACCGACTATATATATATATGACTTCTGGTGTGGCGTTGCCAAGTAATGCAGTCAACTGCAACATTGGGATGGGCCGTTAAAGCTGGTAGTTCTAACTCACCAGCTGCTCCTTGGAAACCCTGTACAGGGTTATATATATATATATATAGTCTTGGTGTGGCAAAGTAGAAGACACTGGCCCAGGGTAATTTGAACTGCAAGGTTGGCAGTTCAAACTCACTAATCACTCCTCAGAAACCCCTATCCAGGGCACTTAACAACAATTCATAACCTATATGTTGTTGTTACATGCCATTGAGTCTATTCTGACTCATAGCAACCCTGTATAGGGTCCAAGGAGCAGCTGGTGATCTTGAACCACTTTAAATAACTTTGCAGTCTGACACATTAGCCCACAGAGCCACGCCAGGACATATATATATATATATATATATACACACACACACACACACAGCTTAGAGAAGTGTTTGGCACAAGTTAAGTGCTAAACTACGTGCCAGCTCTAACAACTCCATTTTGGGAGGCTATGTTTCATATCCAAGACACCACCATTTACCACGTCAGGATCTAAACTCAAAGTTGAGCGTATGGGCTTTAGCTATACCCTGAACCACTATAAAAGGTAAATAACTGTGACATTCTTTGCTGATTTCAAATGACTTTTGACACCCACTTTTTTTTCATTAAAAAAATTATTTATGTGAATACAGTGAGTGTTTGCAGAATAAATCAACAAATCATGCACTGTGTTTCATGTCATTGAATGAAATTCCCTTCATGTAGCAACACTTATTCCATTTCCTCCGTGTGGTCCTTATTTCCACACCATCTTCCTTCCCAACGTTTCTGAACTTTGTCCTAGGTACCTTAGGTACTTTTTTGATCATGAATTGTTGACCATTCTGTGGCAAGCATAGATCATTAGTGTTGTTGTCCCCCTGTATAACTATGTACTCCTTGGCTGACATTTGAGCCATAAGGGAGAGTTCAGTTCCACAACTGAAGGGTAATTGAGCACCATAGTCTCGGATTCCTTCAGTGTGTTTTTTATAATTTTGAGTTTTTCCCCACATTATCTCTCACACTATCCAGGACCTTCTGATGGGATCCCATTCAGAGCAGGTGGTAGTGGTAGCTGGGCAACATTTAGTTTTTCTGGATCTCAGAGTTCTGCCAACTGATATTTATGTGTTCCATTAATCCACTGAATAAGTGATTCGGTTTTCAGCACTCTTTTTACCTCCACAAATGGAGAGACTAGTAGTTGCACCTCAGATGGCTGCTCATGAGCTTTTAAGATCCCAGTCACTACTCACTAACATAGGATGTAGAACATTGTCTTTGGGACTATGTGATGCTAACTAACTATGGTATCCTCAACTACTCATTGCCTCATGGATTGGTAATTTCTAAGAGTTTTCATATATACAGGGGCACTACGGGTTGGAACTGACTCAATGGCACTTACCAACAACAACAACGATGCTTCGCTACGGAGTCCTGGTATGGCATTGTATAATAAGCACTCACCACAAAGTTGGTCTCAACCACAAGGTCGGAAGTTCAAACACACCAGCCCCTCCTCAGAAACTCTACACAGGGTCACTATGAGTTGGAGCCAAGTCGAAGGCACTTAATAACTATAACAACAACACCACTTCACTACATTCATATATGTGTTTGCAGCAAAGGTACATAACCATGTACAAATATCCCTTTCAAACCTTTATGTATTTGGGAGTATATTCCTCACTCTCCCTCCCATACCTGTTTAGCATATATATTCTATCCATGTGTTTACCATAGAGCACTATCTTTGCAGGGTTGTATATATAACAGCATTTACCTCTATTGCCTTTAACCCTTGCATTCACCTCTTTTCATCATTCTTCTGCCATGCTCCCTGTTGTATACTGTCTTCCCATTCACCTAAGTTAACACGTTTCTACCCTCTAGCCAGTGAATTACTCTCCCTTCCCTCCCACCCCTGGTAATCGTTAAGTATCTCTTTTAGCATGGAAACATTTTCTTGAGTTTTTATGATAGTTGTTGTTAGATGCTAACATGTCATTTTTGGCTCATAATGACCCTATGCAAAAAAGAATAACACACTATCCAGTTTATACCATCCTCACAATTATTGTTATGCTTGAGTTAATTTCTAATGCCAATGTGTCAATCTATCTTGCTGGTGGTCTTCCTCTTTGTCACTGACTCTCCACTTCACCAAACATAATGTCCTTATCCAGGTATGGAACCTTCTTAATAATATGTCCAAAGTATGAGAGGCAACATCTCACTACCCTGGCTTCTAAAGAGAATTCTGACTGCAATTCCTCCAAAACAGATTTGTTTGTTCTTCTGGCAGTCTATGATACTTTCAATATTTTTCTCCAATACCAAATTCAAATGTATCGGTCTGTTCTATGGTCTGCTCTATTCACTGTCCAAGTCTTAGATGCATATGTTGTTGTTGTTGTTGTTAGGTGCCATCAAGTCAGTACTGACTCATAGCGACCCTATGCACAATAGAACGAAACACTGCCTGGTCCTGGGCCAACCTCACAATTGTTGCCACGCTTGAGCCCATTGATATGAGGCAATTGAAAATATCATGGCTTGGGCCAGATGCAGCATAGTGCTCAAACTGACATCTTTGCTCTTTTAGCATTATAAAGAGGTCATGTGTAGCAGATTTGCCTAATGAATTGTATCCTTTGATTTCTTGGCTGCTGTTGCATGAGTGTTTATTGTGGATCCAAACAAAATGAAATATTTGTCAACTTCAAACTTCTCTACATTTATCTTAATGCCATTTATTGGTCCAGTTGTGAGAATTTTTGTTGTAAGAATTTTTCTATTGAGGTGCAATCCATACTGAAAGCTGTAGTCTTTGATCTTAATCAGTAAGTATTTTAAGCCCTCTTCACTTTCAGCACCAAGGTTGTATCATCTGCACATTGCGGGTTGTTAATGAGTCTTACTCCAATAATAATGCCATGTTCTTCTTCATAGAATGTATCTTCTCAGATTATTTGTTCAATGTATAGATTTATCAAGCTTGGTAAAAGGATACAACTCTGGCTCACATTGACACCCACTTTTTTATATCTTTGTTTTAACAATGTACATTATAATTAATTTCTCAATATGTCTGGGAAGGTATTTCTGAACCTCTGTGTTAAAACTTTCCTACAAGTCATGAGAGTGTGATTTAGATAATGAATTGTGTTTGCAAATTTGAGGGCTATACTCCATTAGTTTCAAAAGGCATATCATTATACCTCTGGAGAATGGCATGAAACCACCATGTTTAATAAAGAATAAATACTATAATCAAAGCTAATGTTCATGGTTGCTAAATATGGGCCTAACATAGTTTTATGTTCTTTCCACATATTCATTTATTTAATCCTTATGACCACATTGTGGGAAGTTTTTTTCCCCAAAAGTCTTACAACTTGCCTAGTAAGATACAGAGGTGGGATTTGAACCAGGCAATGTGACTACAGAGCCTGGCCTCTTTATCCACTAAAGTCCTTATAATAAAAGCATATTCAGGTTGCTACCCATTCCACTGTCGTTGAGTCGAATCTTACTCACAGCAACCCTATAGAACAGAATCAAATTGCTCCTCAAGGTTTCTGAGACTGAAATCTTTACAGAATCAGATAGCCTCATCTTTATCAAAGAGTGACAATACTTGCCAAATAACCTAATAATAAAAAGGTCACTGACATCTTCAATATTAGGCTCCTGGGACACAAGTTGTTTTCCATTGGCCACTAACCTAAGAGTTAAGAGTTTGAACCCACCTCGGCTCTCTGACAAAAACCAAGAAAACCCCATGGAGCAATTCTACACTGTAATACAAGGAGTTGCCTGGAGTTAGAATCAACTCAACGGCAACAGGTTTAAATTTTAGTTATTTCTTCAAAATTCCATAGAAATGTGTTGTTGTTAGGTGCTGCCTAAGTCAGTTCTGAATCACAGTGACCTTATGCAAAACTGAATGAAACACTGTCTGGTCCTGCACCATCCTCACAATGGTCCATTGCTGTTGCCACTGTGCCAATTAATCTCATTGGGCATCTCTCTCTTTGTCATTGACTGTCCACATTACCAAGCATGATGTCCTTCTCCAAAGACTGGCCCTTCATGATAATATGGCCAAAGTGTGATAGAAAAAACATTGCCATCTTGGCTTCTAAGGAGCATTCTGGTTGTACTTCTTCCAACACAGCTTTGTTTATTCTTCTAGCAGTCCATGGTCCTTTTAATATTCTTATCTAACACCATAACTCAAATACACCAATTATTCTAGAGTCTACCTTATTCACTGTCTAACTTTCACGTGCATATGAAGGTACTGAAAATACCATGGCTTCGGTCAGGTGCGCCTTAGTCCTCAAACTGACATCTTTGCTCTTCAACACTTTAAAGAGGTCTTGTGCAGAGATTTGCCTAATGACATATTTGCCTAATACATCTATGAATGTTGATAGTGGATCCAAGCAAAATAAAGTGTTTGACAACTTCAATCTTTTCTCCATTTATCATGATGTTATTTATTGGTCCATTGGTAAGGATTTCAGTTTTCTTTACATTGAGGAGCAACTCATACTGAAAACTGTGGTCTTTGATCTTCATCAGTAAGTATTTTAAATCTTTGCTTTCAGCAAGCAAGGTTGTACCATCTGCACAAGGTAGGTGGTTAATGAGTCTTTCTTCAATCCTGATACCACATTCTTCTCCATATAATTGAGCTTCTTGGATTATTTGCTCAGCATAGATTGAATAAGTATGCTGAGAGAGCACAACCCTGGCGCACACCTTTCATAATTTTAAACCATTCAGTGCCCCCCTTGTTCTGTTCCAACGACTGCCTCTTAGTCTATGTACAGGTTCCTCATGAGCACAATTAAGTGTTCTGGCACACCCATTCTTCTCAATGTTGTCCATAGCTTGTCATGAACTACACAGTCAAAGCATTTGTGTAGTCAATAAAGCACAGGTAAATACCTTTCTGCTATTCTCTGCTTTCATCCAAGATCCATCTGACATCAGCAATGATATCCCTCATTCTACATCCTCATCTGAATCCAGCTTGAACATCTGGCAGTAGTTCCCTTGACAATGTTACAACCATTTAAAATTTATCATTAGCAAAACTTTACTTGCATGTGATATTAACAATATTATCTAATGATTTCCACATTCTGTTGGGTGGGTGGTTGAGCTATAGACTTCCAGAAACCTTACTCACAGCACATTTGGTCATTTTAAATACTAGAGTCCACTTACTAAATCATTCATTCCCCACATTTTCAGGTTTCTCAAAAGTCTCCTTGTGTGAGAGACTGCCTTCCTCATCACACTTTCTGAACAATCACCTCTCAGCCCCTCTTTTATTATCAGCAGCTACATTTTTTTCTTTTCATTGGATCACTTATCATTGCCTGACTTTTTAAATTTGCTTGTTTGTAAATTTATGTTGCTATTCAACTGTCCCTTTATAACATAAGTTCCCAAGGACTTTGCCTATTTGTTTACTTCCTTAGCCCAGTGCTTATAACATAGGTTGGCATATAAGGTCCACAAAACATTTTTAATAAATGGCTGAATTTTTACAGATTGTTTTTACTTTTTGCACAATCTAAATTTTATCGAATTATCGGAAATCAAAATTCAAGAACAATCTTACCATCAAGTTTAACATATTATAATTTTCTATGTCTTATTTTTCTGTTTATAAACAGATCATTTTTATTACAGATTTGTACTCGTAGCAGAGATAATAATATTCATTTTTCTTAGTTATAATATGATGAGATCAATTAAAAATCCATTGTTGAGTGGGTTGTTTGCCAATGACTTTTTTTCCTTAGTTATAATTTTTATGTGTGTGCATGGGTGTGTGTATGTGTGTGTGACAATGATTTTAGACAAACCACAGTTTTAGGCTCAATTACTCTTTTTTTTTTTTTAAGTAAAATCAAAGTTGATCAAGACTTTTTCATTTGTCATATCAGAGGTCCTGTTCCTCTGGGAGCATTACTAGAGGTAGAAATTATAGTTCTAATCCAGTGGTACTTAATTATAACAACATTTTTGAGGTTTGGATCATATTCATTTTAAAAGCTACTGGTCCTTAAAGAAAATGCACTGTTGAATAATTACAGTGAATAATTACTTCAATGATAAGAGAAAACAACCTAGCATTTTATGTGCTACAGATGCTTTTACAAGTTCTTTCAACAGCATTATTATTATCTCAGCGGTTGAAAAAACGTCAAATGAAGATTTTCTCTGAAATGTCCTCAAAGTCAGATTAGTCAGTGAATTAATTATGAGTTCCAGAAGCAATGCTCACCATAGAAGAGTTTATTAATTATCTATTGCTGCTTAGCAGCTTAAAACAACACACATCTATTATCTCACAGTTTCTGTAAGGTAGACATCCAGACATGGCTTAGCTAAATCCTCAACTTCAGGGTTTCTCATGAGGCTATAATTAAGAGGTAGCTGGGGTTTGGGTCTCATCTGAAAGCTGTTGTTGGGAAGATCTGTTTCCAAATTCATTTATGCGATTGTTGGCAAGATTCACTTCTTTTTGGGTTACTGGATTGAGGGCCTTACTTTCTACCTGGCTTCTAGCCAACGACTTGTCCTCAGCCTCTTGCCAGATAGGCCAACATGACCACTTGCTTCACCCAAGTCTGCAAAGGAAGGAGTCTTCTCTTAAGAGTGAAGTTACAATTTCTCAAAATCTAATGACACAAGTGACAAACTTTAAACTTGAGGCATTTTGTCAATTAAAAGTAAATTAGTCAAGGGGAGAAGAGTATAAAAAACCTTGACTATCAGGAGGTGGACTCATAGAGGCTGATCAGCACAAAAGTATTATCTTAAAATGATACTATATTGCTTCTTAAAGAGACAAGGATATATGACACCACTGTTTGCCTTAGCTATCTCGGAAACCCTGTTCAGGGTCGCTATGGGTCAGAACCGACTCAACAGCACTTAACAACAACAACAACAATCCTGGAAAATAAGCATTGTCTGGTTCTCCTACTTCTGCAGCTGCTGCTTCTGAAACAACCTCACTCTTCGCTCTTAGGCAATTTTAGAAAGAGTCTAACAGGGTGAAAGTGAAACAAGGTAGAAACTTTTGCTCTTAAACACTTCATTTGAATAAAGAGTTGATCAATGATTTCGGTACTGGATCCCTGAGTTTGGGGACTGGAAGAGAGTGGTTATAATCATACAAAATCATATATTCTGCAAAAGACTCTCAATGAAGAATCAACACCACTTTTGCAAGTACAACTTTTCTTATTCATTGTAATAAAGGCTCAGTACCAGTTTCATTCTTGACTATATGCCACTCTGGGACTACAGTTGGAGCTGCTCTCATCTCTTTGCACTAGTAGGTCCTACTTCAAGATTGTAATCTAATAATGGTGGTGGTGGTGGTTATGTGCTGTGGAGTTGGTGCTGACTCATAGTGACCCTGTATAAAATCTCTGAGGCTATAAATCTTTATATGGGAGCAGAAAGCCACATCTTTATCCCAAGGAACAGTTCGTAGTTTCAACCTACTGAATTTGAGATTAGCAGCCCAATTTGTAGCTACTATACTACCAGAGCTCCTTAATCTAATACGAGCAACTTCATTCTTTATACAGATGTCAGGTGGCAAAGTAATCAAGTGAAGGAGGATAAAATCCTTACAAAGAAGGAAGATAACCTGATTCAGTGCTAAGGGTGAATGTCATACAGTTGACACAGAAGTGGATTCCCATTTACCAGATGCAGGACAGTGTAGTGATTATGAACGCAGTCTCTGGAACAGACTGCCCAGGTATGAATCCTTAATCTCCTTGTCCTCATCTCTGCCTCCATCTCTGGTGTCGCTGCTTCTCTGGATAGGGCTCAGCATTCTGCTCATGCTCTTCTTCCTTGATGGTCCTAGGGCCCTCTGTTCTTTGGATGTAAGATTAACCACTCCCCTGTTTTTGTTACAAAACTTCTACTTTCACAGTTGTGACCGTCACAATTAGTCATGATAACAATTACTGACTACTGAATCTTATCCCCATCAATTTTCACCAGAACAATCTAGACAAGATGAAAACTATTCAGTGGGGACTCTACCTTCCCCTGCACACTCCGAAACAACTCCCTCTTGAAAACTTGTAAGCCAGTCTCAGTTTGTGCCTTCATCACCCCCTCATTTTAGGTAGCTAATGTCTAAGTTGCCCATCACTATCTACCCTGTACACAAATGATGGGACTAGTCTTTTTTAATAACTTGTCTAAAGTATGAGAGATGAAGTCATGCCATCCTGGCTTCTAAGGAGCATTCTGGCTATACTTCTTCCAACACAGATTTGTTTGTTCTTCTGGCAGGCCATGGTACTTTTAATATTCTTCTCCAACACCATAATTCAAATGCATTGATTCTTCTACTGTCTGCCTTATTCATTGTCCAGCTTTCATATGTATATGGGGATGATTGAAAATACCATTGGTTGGGTCAGATGCACCTTAGTCGTCAAACTGACATCTTTGCTCTTTAATACTTTAAAGAAGTCTTGTGCATCAGATTTACCTAACACAATGTGTGTTTTATTCAGGGCCGGCTGTGACCATTTTGCACTGCCATTTGGTTTTAAGTGGAAACTGTCACTTTAAACTTTGAGGCGATCTGTGTGCATACATAATAGAACCCTCTGGGGGTGGGGGTGGGGTGTCCACTTGCTCAGGCACGCCCTCTAGTCACCAGAAAGGAGGTGCGCAGCCAGCAAGAGACCAACGAACAGACACAAAACATAAGAATGTCCACACCTTTATCTCCGTGGTTCTGTCAGGCATCCGTGGCTACTCTGATCCTTCCCCCGCTTGGTCTCCTCAACGATGGAGGTTCCGGGAGCAGCTGAGCATCTTGGATTAGAAAGCAATGGATTTCTTGCTTCTGCTACAAATTCCTAGCTGTAAGCCTTCCAGCCTTCTAAATATTCTTTTATATGTGGTTCAGTGTTCTGGCACTATCCCCTGAGTCTGCTTGGTCCGGTATTCTGTGTTGTTACTGAAGGAGCTCCTCACTGCACTTTTATCCGATCTGCCATCTTGCTTGTTCTCTTTCCCATCTTCTTTTAATGCCTTCTGCATTATTCAATATTTTTTTCCACAGAATCCTTCAATATTTCAATACAAAATTTAACTTTTTTCTTCAGTTCTTTCAGTTTAAGAAATGCTGGATGTATTCTTCCCTTTTGAATGTCTGACTCTACATCTTTGCATTATAATAATTTATCCTCCTCAGAGGCCCTTTGAAATTTTCTATTCAATTCTTTTACCACCTCCTTTCTTCCATCTGATTTAGCTTCTCTATGCTCAAGAACAAGTTTCAGAATCTTTTGTTACATCCATTTTGGTCTTTTCTGTTTTTTTTTTATGGACCTTTTATTCTTGTTGTTATCACATAACTTTACTGGTCTTCGGTTGTCAGTTGTTGTTGTTGTCAGGTGCCATCGAGTCGGAACCGACTCATAGCGACCCTATGCACAGCAGAATGAAACAATGTCCCATCCTGGGCCAACTTCACTACTGCTGCCACACTTGAGTCCATCAATGATGCCACCTGGCCAATCCATCTTGTTAGAGGTCTTCCTCTTTTTCTCTGACCCTCCACCTTACCCAACATGACATCCTTCTCCAGCAACTGTTCCCTTCTGACAATATGTCCAAAGTATGAGAGATGAAGCTTAGCCATCCTGGCCTCCAAGGAGCGCTCTGGCTACACTTCTTCCAAAACAGATCTATTGGTTCTTTTGGCAGTCCAAGGCACTTTCAGTATTCTCCTCCAACACCACAACTCAAAGGCATCAATTCTTCTACGATCTTCCTTATTCACTGTCCAGCTTTCGCATCCATATGAGGCTATTGAAAACACAATGGCCTGGGTCAGGCGCACCTTAGTCCTCAAGCTGACATCTCTGCTCTTCAATACTTTAAAAAGTTCCTGTGCAGCAGATTTGCCCAATGCAATACGTCGTCTGATCTCTTGACTGCTGCTTCCCCGAGTGTTGATAGTTGATCCAAGAAGAATGAAGTCCTTGACAACTTCAATCTTTTCTCCATTGATAAGAATGTTGTTTATTGGTCCAGTGGTGAGGATTTTTGTTTTCTTGACGTTGAGATGTAATCCATATCGAAGGCTGTGCTCTTTGATCTTCATAAGTAAATGTTTCAAGTCCTCTTCACTTTCAGCAATCAAGGTTGTATCATCTGCATATTGCAGGTTGTTAATGAGTCTTCCTCCAATCCTGACGCCACGTTTTTCTTCATAGAACCCAGCTTCTCGTATTATTTGCTCAGCATACAGGTTGAATAAGTATGGCAAAAGAATACAACCCTGTCTCACACCTTTCCCAATTTTAAAACATTCAGTGGTCCATGTTCTGTTCGAACAACTGCTTCTTGGTCTAGGTACAGATTTCTTAGAAGTACAATTAAGTGTTCTGGAATACTCATATTTCTCAATGTTGTCCATTGGTTATTAGTGTTTGATGCATCAATTCTGTTCTTGTCATGGTCTTTTAATTCAGGTGGACTATTCAAAGTCATAACTTGACTCTCATGTACTTGTTTTAATTTTCTTCTGCTTCATCCTGAACTTGTCTATGAGTCTGTTCCATAGTCTGTCCCTGGACTTGTTTTCATTGATGTGATTGAGACTTTTCACTGCCTCTTCCCACAAATGTAGTCATTATGATTCTTGTGTAGTCCATCTGGTGAGGTTCATTTGTATAGTCACCTTTTATGTTGCTTAAAAAAGATATTTACAATAAATGAGTCATTGGTCTTGCAAAATTCTATCACGCAATATCCAGCATCAGTTCTATCATCAAGGCCATATTTTCCAACTACTGATCTACCTCTCTTGTTTCCAACTTTCGCATTCCAATCAACATTAATTGGATAGTTATGAAGGTCAATATTTACAAGTGCTTAGTTATAATCTAAGTTGACTATAGGGACTCGCACATAGTAAGTGTTTTAAATAATGCAATCTTTTAATGACTTTATGCTGCTCTGTTGAAATATGCCTTCAACTTAGATTATAACTAAAAGCTCTTCTTCTGAAAAATGAGAGAAGACTAAGAAAACAGTGTTGAGAAGCATGCATTAATTAAATGTACATTGCTGGCACCACTCATATTGCCTAATAGCCTGGTATGCAGTTGTTGTTGTTAAGTGCCACTGAGTTGTTCCAACTCATAGTGACCCTGTAGAGGGTTTTGAAGGAAGCTGGTCAGTTTGAACTGTTGACTTTGTGATTCAAATGAAACTTGTGGTCCAATGCTTTATCCCACAGTGCCACACCAGTAGGAGCTGTATAATTCTTTTTCTGTTCCCCAACTAAGTCCAAAAATTTGTAAGCATGCAGTTAGTAATATCTTATGGGGAAGGGAGTGGATGATTCCTGCAAGCCTACAAATCTTAGAGCTATAGAAAAGACGAGGTGAATCTCTTTCCCCAGAAAATTTAGAAGGAGGCCCTATACCTATAGCAGTGTGAATAAGAATAACTTGCAGGATTGTTTAAAAGCAGATTATGACTTGTTCCAACATTCACCACCACTAAAGCCAGTGAAGATAAAATAGAATTTACCAACTTCTTCAATCTGAAATTGATCAAATATGCAATCAAGATGTATTGATCATTATTGGTGATTGGAATGCAAAAGGTACAAACAAAGAGGAAGGATCAGAAGTTGGAAAACATTGCCTTGGTGATAGAAATGATTCTGGAGATCACATGAAAGAATTCTGCAAAATCAATGATTTGTTCATTCCAAATACTTTCTTTAGACAGCATAAGAGACAACTATACACATGGACCTCACCAGATGGAATACACAGAAATCAAATTGACTACATCTATGGAAAGAGACAGAGGAAAAGCTCCATATCATCAGCCAAAACAAGGCCAGGAACAGACCATCAATTGCTCATGTGCAAATTCAGATTGAAGCTGGAAAAAATGAAAACAAGTCCATGAGAGCCAAAATATGACCTTGAATATATCCCACTAGAATTTAGAAATCATCTTAAGAACATATTTGAAACATTAAACACTAAAAACTGAAGACTGGAAGAGTTGTGGGATGAAAAGAACATCATAGAGGAAGAAAGCAAAGAGTCATTAAGAAGACAAGAAAGTAGGAAAAGGTCAAAATGGATGTCAGAAGAGACACTGAAATTTGCTCTCCCATGTAGAGATGCTAAAGCAAATGGAAGAAATGAAGAGGTACAAGAGCGGAACAGAAAGTTTCAAAGGTCAGCTCAAGAAGACAGTCAAATATTACAATGAAATGAGCAAAGATCTGGAGTCAGACAATCAAAAGTGAAGAACATGCTCAGCATTACTCAAACTGGGGAAACTGAAGAAAAAATTCAAGCCTCGACTTTCCTTATTGAAGGATTCTCTGGGCAAAATATTGAATGATGCAGAAAGCATCAAAAGAAAATGGAAGGAAGACAGAGTCACAGTACCAAAAGGACATGGTTGATGTTCAATGGTTTCAAGAGGTAGCATTTGATCAAGAGCCAATGATATTGAAGGAAGAAGTCCAAGGGGCATTGATGGAATTGCTTCAGGTATTGATGGAATAAAAGGAGCTCTGGTAGCGTAGTGGTTACGAATCGGGCTGCGAACCTTAGGGCCAGCAGTTCGAAACTACCAGCCGCTCCGCAGGAGAAAGATGAGGCTTTCTACTCCCGTAAAGATTTACACCCTCGGAAACCCTGTACAGGGTCGCTATGGGTCGGACCCGACTCGATGGCACTTAACAACAACAACATTGATGGAATAAAAGTCACCAGGTATTGATGAAATAAAAATTGAAATCTTTCAAGAAAGTGAGGCAGCACTGGAGGCACTCACTTATCTATGCCAAGAAATTTGGAAGACAACTATGTGGTCAACAGATTGGAAGAGATCTGTGTTCATTCTCATTCCAAAGAAAGGTGACCCAATGGAATGTGGAAATCATTGGACAATATCTTTGACATCCCATGCAAGTAAAGTTTTACTAATGGTAATACAGAAATGGCTGCAAGCATACATTGACAGAGAACTTCCAGAGGCTCAAGTCTTATTCAGAAGAGGCCGTGGAATAAGGGATATCAATGCTGATGTCTGATGGATCTTGGCTGAAAGCAGATTATACCAGCAAAATGTTTACCTGTGCTTTATTGACTAGGCAAAGGCTTTCAATTGTGTGGATCATGACAAGATATGGACAACATTGTAAAATATGAGTATTATGGAACACTTAATTGTGCTCATGAGGAATCTATACCTGGACCAAAAGGCAGTTGCTCGAACATGGGAAAACTGAATGGTTTAAAATTAAGAAAAGTGTGAGCCAGGGTTGTATTCCTTCACCATACTTATTCAAGCTGTATGCTGAGCAAATAATCCGAGAAGCTGGATTATATGAAGAAAAACATGACATCAGGATTGGAGGAAGACTCATTAAGAACCTGCAATATGCAGATGATACAACCTCGATCGCTGAAAGTGAAGAGGACTACAAATACTTACTGATGAAAATCAAAGACCACAGCCTTAGGTATGGATTGCATCTCAATGTCAAGAAAACAAAAATCCTCACCACTGGACCAATAAACAACATTCTTATCAATGGAGAAAAGATTGATGTTGTGAAGGACTTCATTCTTCTTGGATCAGCTATCAACACTCATGGAAGCAGCAGTCAAGAAATCAAACGACATACTGCATTAGGCAAATCTGCTGCACAAGACCTTTTTAAAGTGTTGAAGAGCAAAGATGTCATCTTGAGGACTAAGGTGCACCTGACCCAAGCCATGGTATTTTCAATAACCTCATATGCATGTGAAAGCTGGACACTGAATAAGGACGACCATAAAATAATTGATACCTTTGAGTTATGGTGTTGGAGGAAAATACTGAAAGTTCCATGGGCAGCTAAAAGAACAAAGAGATCTGTTTTAGAAGAAGTGCAGCCAGAGTGTTCCTTGGAGGCCAGGATGGCCAAACTTCATCTCTTATATTTTGGACATATTGTCAGGAAGGACCAGTCGCTGGAGAAGGATATCATGTTTGGTAAGGTGGAGGGTCAGAGAAAAAGAGGAAGATCCCCAGCAAGATGGATTAGTAAAATGGCAGCATTAAAGGGATCAAGTGTGGCAACATTTGTGATGTTGGCCTAGGACCGGGCAGTGTTTTTATTCTGTTGTGCATAGGGTCACTATGAGTTGGTACTGATTTGATGTCACCTAACAACAACAACCCCCAAGCTCCTTGTTTAGTATGCATAGGCTGAGACCTGAGAATTTGCATTTTTATCAGGTGATACTTATACTGCTGCTGGACACATCCCTTTAAGGGTAGCAAGAGTTTGTGTGGTTTTAGGGATGGATTCTGCTCAGTAGAAGCCCTAGAAGGAGATTAGGGTCAGCAATATCTTTAGGAAACTATCTTTTTATGCAAGCACACTGTGTTTACTTGGAATGAGCATTTATTTATATCAATTGAAGTGATGGAGATTAAGAAAGGAGGAGCTAAACAAACTAGCAACCTGTGTTTTGTTTATTTCTCACAAAGCTTTGGCATTTTTAACTCCCTTTAGACAGTGCATGTCTGGGTCACTATAGTCCCCACTGTTTCTTGTGGTATTTCTCTTATAGCAACACTAGATATTTAAGACACTTTCTTTGCTTCTAAGAAGCATTCTAGTTGTACTTCTTCCAAGACAGATTTGTTTTTCTAGCAGCCCATGGTATTTTGAATATTCTTCCCCAACCCCACAATTCAAATGTATCAATTCTTTTCCAGTCTTCCTTATTCATTGTCCAGTTTTCACATGCATATGAGGTAACTGAAAATACCATGATTGGGTCAGTTGAATCTTAGTCCTCAAAGTGGCCTCTTTGCTCTTTAACACTTTGAAGAGGTCTTTGTAGCAGATTTGTCCAATGCAATGCATTGTCTAATTTCTCGACTGCTGCTTCCATGAGAGTTGAATGTGAGTCCAAGTAAAATGAAATTTTTGGCAATTTCAATATTTTCTAACTTTTATCATGATGTTTTATATTGGTCTAGTTGCAAGGATTTTAGTTCTTTGCATTGAGTTGTAATCCATACTGTGGATAACTTTTCATTGTTCCTGAGTTGCTCTCAGGTTTCTTTCCTTGTCTTTGGTTTTGAAAAGCTTGATTATGATATGTCTTGGTGATTTTCTTTTAGGATTGATTGTCTGTTTGGAGTTTGCTCCATTTCTTGAATGCTTATCTTCATCTTTCATGATTTTAGGGATGTTTTCTTCCAACAACTCTTCAACAATTTTCTCTGTGCTTTTTATTGTCTCTTTCTGTGAAATTCTGATCATCCATTATTCCTCATGGTCTCCCACATAACTCTTAGACTCTCTTCAGGTTTTTTAATTATTTTTTTCTGATTGTTCTTTTAGCATACTAGTTTTGAGAAATTTATCTTCAAGCTCACTAATTTGGGCTTCCATTGCTTCAAATCTATTCCTTTGTCCTTTCAATGTATTGTCCATCTCTGAAATCTTAGTATTAATCTTCTGGGTTTCTAATTACAGGTTTTGTATTATTTCAAAATTTGCATTTATTTTGTTTGTTAGTTCTTGTTGTGTTTTCCTGAATTCTTTGAAAGTTTTTGCTATGTTTTCTTTGTTTTCCTGGTTTTTCTGTCAATCCTTGGAAAGTACCTAAATACCATTCTTTTGAATTCTTTTTCAGTTATTTCCATTACCTTTTCTTCCTCAGAAATATTTCCTGGCTCTGCATCTTGGTCATTTGTTTGAGTGATTCTCTGTTGTTTCTTCTTGTGAGCTAAAATTGTCTGTTGTCTCTGGGGCATTGTAGTGTTGTCATATTGGTATTTTCTTGATGACTTTATGTTGATGTGTTCTTACACTTTCAATCCTTTCCTGTGGGTGTATTTAGAGAATGGAAGTATTTGCAACTCTCTGTTCATCATTTGTGCACTTTCATTTAGGGTAGGTGTGACTGCTATCTATCACTGATCAGGTAGTATAGGAGCTGTTATTGGTTCCTGACAAATGGTGGAGCTGCAGAGGGTGTGTTTGTGACTGGGCTATATGGTCATGGTTGCTGTCTTCTGTTGGGTGAGAAAGAGGAATAAATCCTCCCCTCATTACACACACAAGAGAATAAAACTAGCAACCAATGAGAGATTGTTTTTGACATTCCCAATTATTGATAGATTTTCTTAAAGGACACAAAACAATTATCTTGGCTTATTAAGAATTTTAAAGAAAAACTGAAACTGCACTGTTGAGAAAAGGGTCAGGAAGTTTACACTGAACCCCCCCCCCATTATAACAATGCACCTCCTCATACTTAAAGGGTAGCAAGGACTGTCCTATGAAAAATTTCCATGGGAAACCTTATCCCATCCATCTACAGCCTAATCTTGTCCCTTTCCTTCAGACTTCTTTTTGTTCCCTAAATTTAAAGAACGTTTAAAAAGAAAATAGTTTGTGCCTCTTGGATGCCAAAACTGTCATTTTGATGTGGTTTAAACTGAAAAGAACAGAGTTCTTCAAGGAAGGATTAGAGAGATGGAAACACTACCTTCATAAGTATATCAACCTAGGTGGAGGATGTGTTGAAAAACAGTACTTTCATATTTTGATATTTTTGTTTAATAAAGGTTTCTAAAAGGCATCATGGGCTACACTGAAGATCAGGT
The DNA here is from genome assembly GCF_000296735.1 of Chrysochloris asiatica. NCBI lineage: Eukaryota > Metazoa > Chordata > Mammalia > Afrosoricida > Chrysochloridae > Chrysochloris > Chrysochloris asiatica. The sequence continues at coordinate 9,639,742 of NW_006408606.1, read as the reverse complement.
AGTCTCTTGTGACTTCGGCAGTGATACCCACTCTTCCACTTTTGATGATAGGGATGGCATTGCCCTCAACAAACACTTTGTCAAGCTCATTTCCTGGTATGACAATGAATTTGGTCACAGCAACAGGTGTGGTGGACCTTATGGTCCATATGGCCTCCAAGGAATAAGAGCTCCATGGACAACCATGCCCAGTAACACCACCAGAGGAAAAGAGAACCTCATCTGCTGGGGATCCCTTATCCCAATTTGATCCCTCAACACACTGAGATGTTCCCATCCTGAAACATAGTTTTCATCCAGACACCCTAAAGAAGGGCAAGGGTTTAGAGAGCCCAGTTTTTTCAAGTACCATTTCTGGAACATTATTTATTGCTGAATGTGACACAATCTGCTCCAAAATTTTTATCAGTGAGCAAGTATCCTCCTTTTATAGATGAGAATACATACAGGATGTGTTGTGCCCTAGACAAAATAACATGCCTAATTTTCTGTGTGGCCATGCTTGCTCACATATTACAACCATTGAAGTAAAATGGAAATTAGAATTCTCCCTGATTACTTACCTTTTCTCTCTTTTTGTTGCATTATAAGGTGAACACTGATAAATTTTTTAAAATATTTCTCTAAATATCTAGAAAAAACATAATAGTATAAGAAATCTTATAAAGTTGACTAGGCATACCAAATATTATGGTAAGGATAAAAGGGAAAGCTATTGAAAACATTTAGTATATGCCATAGATGGATTTTTAATTTTTTTCTTTTTAATATATATTGTTGTTGCTAAATGCCTTTGAGTTAGCTCTGACTCATAACAACACTGTTAAGGGTTTCCCAGGAGTCGTTGGTAGGTTTGAACCACAAACCTTGAGGTTAGCAGTACAGTGTTTATCCTACATCACCACAACAGGACTATTTTTAATCTATAATACCAAGAAAAATTATTAAAGAAAACCTATACTACATGAATCTTTAGTATTCAGTTATCAATACATAAAATCCTTTCAACAAATTAACTGATACATAGATTCCAGTTTATTTCTTAGTTGTTGTTGTTGTCAGGTGCCATCAAGTTGGAACTGACTCATAGCGACCCCATGCACAGCAGAACAAAACAATGTCCGATCCTGGGCCAACCTCACTATCGCTGCCACACTT
>NW_006408606.1:9635744-9637334 GCF_000296735.1 Chrysochloris asiatica | reverse complement strand
TTTCTTGAAAGATTTCAATTTTTATTCCATCAATTCCTGGTGCCTTGTTCTTTGCCAATTCCTTCAATGCACTTTGGACTTCCTCCTTGAGTATCATTGGCTCTTGATCATATGTCTAGAGGGTAGACACATGTTAATATGGGTGATAGGCCCAGCAATATACAACAAGAAGGATGCTAGAAAAGGAAAGATGAACATAGCAGGAGACAAAGGGAGAACTACAATAGTTAAAGTGAAGAGAAGTAAATGCTGTTAACTCTTGGTACATGGAAAGGATTGCAACCATGTAATGAAGCAAAATATATGATTTGTTGAATGTAAAATGGATGATCTGTTCTGTAAATCTTCACTCAATTCACAATCAAAAATAAAAAGAGAGAATTACAGTATTAGAAACTCTATATAGAGTCACTATCAGTTGATGGCACTGGATTTAGTTTTTTTGTATTTTTGTGTATGCATCAAGCACACAATGGAAAACTATGCAATGGTAAAGATAACAGTGAATCTGCAAAACACCTCATAACATGCATAAACATGGAGGGCATTATGCTGAGTAAAATAAGTCAATCACAGAAGGACAAATATTATATGAGAGCACTATTCTAAAAAGTCAAGAAAAGGTTTTCACACTAAGAGAAGATCTCATTTTTGTTACGGTGGAGTGGCTGGTGGGCTCAAATTGTGGGCCTTGTGGTTCACAGTTCAGTGCCCATCGTATGGAGATACTGTGCTCCCAAATGGAAAACACCTACCTATTAACTTGGGTGAAGGAGAGAAGGAGAAGGCAAAAAAAAAAAGAACAGGAAATAGTGTTGTGCAATAGTTATGCACAAAGCCTCTGAGTTAGAAATGTACAGGATCTTGTAACTTAACAACAAAAAAAGACAATCAGACTAATAAAAAATGAGCAAGATGTTTCTCCAAATAGAATATACAAATGGTTAACAAAAGCACATGAAAAGAGGCCTAATGTAATTTTCATTAATGAAATCAAATAAAAAATGCAATGATAGACTACTTACCACCCCCCCACTAGAATGACTATAATAAGCAGAGACAATAACAAGTACAGCTGAGATATGGAGAAATTAGAACACTTCTACATAGCTAGTGAGAATGTAAACTGGTGTAAACACTTTGAAACAATTTGGCAGTTCCTCAAAAGGTTAAATAGAGTTATAACATGAACCACAGAGTCCTGGTGTGGCACTGTAGGAGAAAAACTGAATTACTAATCTCAATGTTGGCAGTTCAAACCCACCAGGCCGCTCCTTGGAAACCCTACATGAGATCACTATCACTCAGAACCACCACGATGGCACACAACCACCACCATCACCAAGTAAAACAGTATGGTTTTGTTTATTCATTCACATTTTTTGGCTCTCGTAGACTTATTTTCATTTTCTTCAGCTTTAATTTGAATTTGCATGTCAGTAATTGATGGTCTGTTCCACAGTCTGCCTCTGGCCTTGTCTTCACTGATGATATGGAGCTTTACCATCTTCTCTTTCCACAGATGTAGTCTATTTGATTTCTATGTGTTCCATCTGGCGAGGTCCATGTGTATAGTCGTCTCTTATGCTG
>NW_006408606.1:9627208-9632684 GCF_000296735.1 Chrysochloris asiatica | reverse complement strand
GTGGAACAGCTGGTAGTTTCAAACTGCTGACCCTGAGGATAGCAGCCCAATTCGTAACCACAAGTATACTAATCAGATTTCTTTAGAGTATACTTCACAAAAGACTGGGAGTCCCTGGGTGACCCATATGGTTAAGTGTTTGGCTATTAACAGAAAGGTTAGCAATTAAAATCCACCCAGAGTTGTCTTTAAAAAATGGTTTAGATATAGCTTCCGGAAGGTCACAGCTACGAAAACACTAAGGAGTGCAACTGTATGCTGAAACACATGGGGTCACCATGAGTCACATTCAATTCCACAGCAACTGATTTGGTTAACAAAAGAGCAACTGAAATTTATTGGCACACCTAACTGATGAATCCAAAAGGTGGTGCAAACTCTATTTCTACATAAAAACTAGACCTCTCTCATTTCTGTTTTACTGGCTTCTCTCTTTGTCTTTAGATAGGTTATCTCCATGTGGTGACGTGTCCTAACAGTTCCAGACTTGAATGGTCCTTAGAGTTTATAAACCCACTGGAGGAAAAACCTCCTTTCTCTCAGAGTTTTCATATTAAGTAAGACTGATGGAAAAACTATGCCTGGGTCTGTTTGGATGAATGGTCAATGGGGATATGGAAACAGGGATGTCCATGGTTAGCAAGGCCTAGTCATACTCACACTTGCTGTTAATACTAATATCACATAGGGAAAAGGAGACTGGTAGCAAAGTGGTTATGAGCTGGGCTGCTAACCACAAGGTGAGCAGTTCGAATCTACCAGTTGCTTCACAGGAGAAAGATGAGGCGTTCTGCTCCTGTATAGATTTACAACCTCGGAAACCCTAAACACAGCATCGCTATGAGTTGGAAATGACTCTGTGACACACAACCACCACCACCACCACCATCACATAGGGCAAAAAACCCAAAATCAACCAAATAAATAAAATAGTTGTTTTGTTTGAGTCGATTCTGACTCATGGTAATCCCATGTTGGGTCAGGAAAGGGCATTTCTACTAGAGAGGTGCTGGTCAAACAAAGCAATTGATGTCCACTAAACAGTGGACAGAGAAAACATGTAGTCAAATGATGTGTTGAAAACCAGGTTATATTTAGACAGCTCACCCAGGTTAATATGTTGGCTCAGACTGATCATTTTTATAACAGCAGAATATGTATCAAGTTTTATCTAAATCTCTTCTCAAACTTCAAAAAAATTTTTTTATTCCCTTGGAAGCCTAAAACAAAGACTCTTCTGATATTGCAAGAATTTCTTACTAGAAACAAGGTTCTGAAGTAAATACATTATACGGTAGTATGTAGGAGTTGTTGCTGTCAAGTGCTGTCGAATCAATTCTGACCCATAGCAACCCTGTAGAGGGTTTCCGAGGAGCAGCTGGTGAGCTTGAACCACCAACCTTGTAGTGCAAACAACTTTGCAATCTGACGCATTAACCCATAGCGCCACACCAGGACTCCCTAGGTAGGAGTGGACATTGGTTATTTACGTGTAGGGACACTAGCTGAAGGCTCCAAAATGGCTATACTAATGTCAACCCAGGGGAAGTGCTCTTTTCACTCTTCTCTCCGTTCCCCTCTGACTGTGCATACCAGAGCTTTGTGTTCCCACAGACCAGTCACTTTTCTATTAAAGAGCAGCAAGCAGCTGGAGCAGGGCTCTTTTTCTGTTTTTCCCTGAATCTCACCTTGAGATAGTACTCTCCTCATAAAGCCCCTCCCTGTCTGCCTGGAATATGAGGCTTATTTGCCACCTAGTATGAAAGGAGCTCACTGGAGAAGGATATCATGTTTGGGAAGGTGGAGGGTCCAAGAAAAAGAGGAAGACCCTCAACGAGATGGATTAGCCAAGTAGCAGCATCAATGGACTCAAGTGTGGCAACAATAGTGAGGTTGGTCCAGGATCAGGCAGTGTTTCATTGTGCTGTGCATAAGGTCGCTATGAATCGGTACCAACTTGATGGCACCTAACAACAACAACAACATAAAAGGAGCTCTGGCAGCACAGTGGTTATGAGTCAGGCTGTTAACCTCAAGGTCAGCAGTTTGAAACTACCAGTTGTTCTGTGGAAGAAAGATGAGGCTTTCTGTTCCCATAAAGATTTATAGCCTCGGAAACACCATGCAGGATCACTATGAGTTGGAACTAATTCCACAGTCCACTACCACCATAAAAGAAGACCCTCAAGACCCCTCCTTTGCAGAAAATCTTGTTCCGCCAGCTGCCACTGGAGATAGCGCTGTTTCGTCCTGGTCAATAAGTTCCCTTGTTAGTAAACCAGCTCTCTTTTATTTTATTTTCTGTAATAAACTAATATCTCTCAGACTGGTTTCTGGTCATTTTTTCAGTCTCTCAGCACCTATGTATGCAGATGGCTTTTCCCTTTTGGGCCTAAACCTCAACAACACCTATATGTTAATCTAGTTAAAGACAAATGTTAGAGTGTTAAAATTACAATAATAGTTAAAGTAAGAAAGGTCCATAGGAAACCTACAAAAATAGAAGGAAATCAAAAGCAGCATAGTCAAGACAGCAATTTAAAGTGCCAAATGTGGGGAAACTCATGGGAAGCCTTTGCCAAACCAAAAAAGGAAGGAACTTAACATCCAAATAGCTTTTGTGTCTAAAATGAAATAGCTATTGTGTTAGATGCTTTTATTCATACCACTTAAAAGAAATTATAATTTCTAATAAAAGATGCAGGAACTGAAGATTAGAAACATTAACTCATCTGAAGTCCATTTGAACTGAAGTCTATCTGAAACCAACTTCTATTATCATTCCAGTACTAAGTTGCCTCCCAGGACAGAACAGGCACTTTCAATAAAGGAGTCCTGGTGTGGTGCTGTGGCCTAATGTGTCAGACTGCAAAGTCATTTGAATTACAAGGTTGGTGGTTCAAGCTCACCATCTGCTCCTCGGCAACCCTATACAGGGTCGCTATGGGTTGAAACTGACTCGATGGCACTTAACGACAATGCCATTTCTGGTATGGCACTGTAGGACAAGCACTGGACTGCTAACTACAAGGTTGGTGGTTCAAACTCACCAGCCTCTCTTTGTTGTTGTTGACTAAGTGCCTTAAGTCGGTTCCGATTCTTAGGGACCCTGTATAGGGTTTTTGAGGAGTGGCTGGTGAGCTCAAACTGCCAACCTTGCCATTTAAACTGACCTAGCAGTCCAGTGCATTAACCCACAGCACCACACCAGCCTATCTTGGGAAACCCTATATAGTCTCAACTGACTCTACAGCACTTAACAATAACATGTCATTTCTAACAAACTCTGGTAGTAAAATGAGCTAAGCATTGCGCTGCTAATCACAAGGTTGACAGTTCAAACCCACCAGTTGCTGCACAGGCAAAAAATGAGGTTGTCTGTTTTACAATCTTAGAAACCCTAAGGAGCAATTCTATTTTCTCCTGTGGTGTCACTAAGAGTGGGAATTGACGTGATGGCAGTGGGTTGAGGTAGGTCTGGGTTTGTGGGATTTGTAGGAACCCTGGTGGTACAAATGGTTAAGTACTCAGCTGCTAAGGTTGGTGGTTTAAACTCACCTCGTAGCTCCGCAAGAGAAAAGACCTGGCAATTTGCTTCTGTAAAGATTCAAAAATGATAACCAAACTCATTGCTGTGGAGTTGATTCCAACTCGTGGTGAGTCTATAGGACTGAGTAGAACTGCTTACAACCTTGGGGGTTGCAAATCTTTATAGAAGCAGACTGCCACATCTTTTTCCCAAGGAGCAGCTGATGGATTTGAACAGCCAATCTTTTAGTTAGCAGCCAAGTATTTAATCACTGTACCACCAGGACTCTTTCTGTAAAGACGGTAGCCTCTGAAGCACTATGGGGTGATTCTACTTTTCCATGTAAGGTCGCTATGAGTCAGAATTAACTCAACAGCACACAACAACATTATGTCATTTCTGAAGGAAAAGAGAAACTATTAAATACATGCTAAAATAACCTAAGGATTTAAATGAGGAATGTTTAACATCCAGGAATTAGTGTATAAAATTCTGTACTAGGAACATAAATTTATGCTGCTAAAAATTTTAAATGATCTGTTTCCTGTTTTGAAAGTTAACAAACTGTCTGAACATGTGAACGTAATTCCTGCCCACTTTGCTACTTCTTCACAAATCCTCTTTCCACAATTCCTATCTCAATGTCGAGCTCACTCCCCTCCCATCTCAGTTTTTGGTATACATTGCTCCTTCCAGTTGAAACACTTTTTCACCTCCTTCTCTTACCAACTATTTACTTAATTCAACTGTTACCTCTATAAAGTTGCTTCAACTCCCTCTATCAAAACAGCATCTCCAGCCTTTCGGCCGGTGCCACCATTTTGCAGTAATCCCCCAAGATGACGAACACAAAGGGAAAGAGGTGGGGTACCCGCTACATGTTCTCCAGGCCTTTCAGAAAGCATGGGGTCATTCCTTTGGCCACATACATGCAAATCCACAAGAAAGGCGATATTGTGGACATCAAGGGAATGGGCACAGTTCAAAAAGGCATGCCCCACAAATGTTACCATGGCAAAACTGGAAGAGTCTACAATGTGACCCAGCACTCTGTTGGCATTGCCGTGAACAAGCAAGTCAAGGGCAAGATTCTTGCCAAGAGAATTAATGTGCGCATTGATCATATTAAGCACTCTAAGAGCAGAGACAGCTTCCTGAAGCGAGTGAAGGAAAATGATCAGAAAAAGAAGGAAGCCAAAGAGAAAGGGACCTGGGTTCAGCTAAAGCGCCAGCCTGTTCCCCTCAGAGAGGCGCACTTTGTGAGAACCAATGGAAAGGAGCCTGAGCTGCTAGAACCGAGTCCCTATGAATTCATGGCCTAACAGGAGTGAAATAAAGATGGCTGCTGAGGTGTACAAATGTGTGGAGGTGTGGTGTGTGTCTCCCACCCCCCCTCCACCCCAAATACATAGTATTTAAAGCACATTGTTTTCCCCAATTCGCTTGATAATAAATGCTTTTACTGTTGAAAAAAACAAAACAAAACAAAAAAAACAGCATCTCCAATCCCACACAGCACTTATTAGTGTGTGAAATCGTTTAATTGATGTTTGTCAACTCTGAAGAGGTTCTTTGAAGGCAAGGATGTTGTACACCCCATTTCTCCTGATCCTGAATTATTCTTGGGACACAGCAGGCCCTCTAGAAACAGCTACTGAGTGTATGCATTTCCAGAAACACAAGTTGAGATGACAACATATGACTGGTAGAAAAAAAATATGAGGTTAAAGAATCATAATGAAGCCTGTGTAGGAGTTACAGTACCCTTCATCTTTAAAGTAAAAGGGAACAAAATAATAATATGCAAATACTTCAATACCACTTACTCTGTGCCAGGCCTCATTCTAAGCATTGTACACATGTTATTTTTGCTTTCAGTTGACTCCATTCCTACACATTGCCATGGAGCTGAGTCTCATGTGTCGATTCTATGTTGTTGTTGTTGTT
>NW_006408606.1:9621267-9625347 GCF_000296735.1 Chrysochloris asiatica | reverse complement strand
CCTACAAGTCGGAAGGAACTCTACAGCAGTTACCATCATAACCTACCTTCTCTAACGTTGTTATCCCTCACAATTAATAGGTTTATTACCCCTAATTTGCTAATGAGTAAAGTGAGGCACATAAGCAACTTGCTCAATGTCATAGAACTAGTCAATGGCAGAGTCAGAATTTTAGCTCAGGTAGTTTGGAGTTCCTATTTTTAATTGTTCCCTCAAAAACAAACAAACAAAACCCCACAACCGCCTCCCCCCAAAAAAACCCAAAAGTGGTGGTTCACGACTAAGATCACTAAGTTCTCAATTCCCCCTAAATATTGTAATCCTATTGGTTTAAAATAATTTGAGACAATAATAAACAGGAGATTTCATTTTAACCATTAGTTGTAACACCATTAGGTACAAAGTGGGCATGTTCTCAACTCAGGTCAACTCTTCAATTTTACGAGGTTTCACTTTCAGTCCACAAATACACCGAGCTCACTTCAACTTTCTTCTTCCCATCCCACACCCATTTCCATTTATTCTAGTATCTCTTAGTGAATCTAGCTGCAAGCTCTGCTTCTTCAGTTTTGGAGTTGGCAAATTAAATTGCAATTATTTAGCCTATCCCGCTAGACCTGAGAAAGGGCGAATTGTGAGAGCGTTATACTAATATTAGTTGATAGTACTACGCTGCTTATTATTGTTAAGGCTCCTTTCCTCCCCCAGAAAAAGAGTGAAAAGAGGTAGAAAGATCTTCCTGTTCAGAATCACACCTCTTTCAAATCTCTGAAGTACACCGGCCCCTACCTTGCTTTGAGCCTGCGCATTAGCAACATATTGTTTTCCCACAGTTAGCCGCCGCGTCTTGATGACGCAAATTTCCCGCGCAGCAGGGAGAGCTGGGCTCGTGTGGATGGAAATTGGTCACAACGCATACTCCACAGATACTCGAGCCCGTGTGGCCCCACAAGCCGCGTCAGCATGAAGGAGACACCGCTCTCAAATTGTGAGCGCCGCTTTCTGCTCCGAGCTATCGAAGAGAAGAAGGTAAGAGGCACCCTTGGAACTGCGCGCTGCGTGTGCGTCCTGGTCGTATGGCAGACCTCTGTCTTCCGGACTGGGCGCTCAGACCTCGCCGGCGCCTGCCCGCGAGCCCTAGAGGGGAATAAGCAGTGCGTACTCTCGCCCCTAGACGTTTTTCTGCCCAGACCTCTTCTTTGCAAGACTCTTGTCACCCCAGCGACTGTTAGTGCCTGGGCGCCTAGTTTCCAATGGGTTGCTAGTTGGGCTGCTGACCTCAAGGTCAGCAGTTCGAATCTACCAGCCGCTCTGCGGGAGAAAGATGAGACTCTCCTCTCCGTAGATGTACAGCCTTGGAAACCCTACAGGACGGCACACAACCACATCAACAACCACTTCCATCCTAATGCTTAGACATGTTGTTAGGTGCAGTCAAGTCAGTTCCAACTTGGGCACAACAAAACGAAACAATGTCAGGTCCTCACAGTCGTTAAGCTTGAGCCCATTGCTTCTGCCACTGTGCTTACCCATCTCGTAGGGAGTCTTTCTTCTTTTCCCTGCCCCTCCACCTTTACCCAGCATGATGTCCTTTTCTAGGGACTGGGCCTTTCTGATAGCATGTCTGAAGTGTGAGAGATGAAGTCTGGCCTTCTAACTTCTAAGGAGCATTCTGGCTGTATCTTCTAATGCAGATTTATTTGTTCTTCTAGCAGTCCATGGTACTGGCATGTAGTTGTTGCTGAGTAAATTTTTGTTGAAGTAATTAATGAATGACTGTTATGTTCTCAGCGGCTGGATGGCAGACAGACCTATGATTATAGGAATATCAAGATCTCGTTTGGAACAGATTATGGCTGTTGTATTGTGGAACTTGGAAAAACAAGGTAACAAAGAATTCAAATTAGATGTAAGCTCTGTGTTGTTTCTGGGTTAATTCTGATTCATAGTGACCTTGTTTAGCGTTTTTGAGGGGCTGGTGTGTTTGAACTCTAGGGCTGTGGTTAGCAGTTCATTGCTTATCCTACAGTGCCACATCAAGTCTCTAGTAGAAGGCATTTGTAAAGAACCTTGACTTCATTGTTTACAGAGCATCTGAAACATTGTTAGGTACCAAACCAAGACTCCAGTAGAGGGCATTTGTAAAGAACCTTAACTTTGTTGTTTACAGAGCATCTGGTACATTTTTAGGTACCAAAAATAAGTGTTTTTATTCAACTGCAGGGTTTTTAGGTTTTATAGTCACTTTATGAGCCCTGATAGCATAAGAGTTATGAGTTTCAAGATCAGCAGTTTGAATATGTGTAATCTCCAATGGAAAAAGATGAGACTTTCTGCTCCCATAAAGATTTACAGCCTATATACAGGTTTGCTATGAGTCGGAACCAACTCCACAGCACACCACCATCAACACCATAATTTTTTTTTTAATCATAAATTTAGTTTTTGTCACATGAGTGTCATATTCTTTCTGACCTCTATAAATTACATGGGAAAACTGTAGTGATTTTCCTGAATTTGGGGCACTGCAATAGCTATTTCTCTTAGAATGTGTGAGGTTCTGAACATTGTACCTTTAAGTAGGTCCCATTTTCCTCATTGTAAGGAGCTCTGATGGCTAGTGAGTTATGTGTTAGGCGCTAACTACAAGGTGGGCAGTTGTAACCCACCAGCTATCTCAGAGAAAGATGAAGCTGCCTGTTTCCATAAAGATTTGCAGTCTTGGACAATCTAAGGAACAGTTCTTTCTGCTCTGTAGGGCCACTATGACTTGGAATCAATTTGGTGGCACTCGGTTGCATGAGATGAGAATTATGTTTTTATGTTCATTTGGAAGTTATGAGTGTATTTCATAAAATAATGTTACTGAACCATACTTTTAAGGAATCTCAAGTTTTTATGCTTTCTTCAATCAATAAATTAGAAAGGAGAAATACGAGGCAATTGTTTTTATAAAAGATTTTTTAAGTCTATGGAGTCTTGCTGTGATGCTGTAGGATAAACATTGGACTGATAACTGACAGGTTAATGGTTCAAACTCATGAGTTGCTCCTTGGAAACACTGAGAGACAGGGCCGCTGTGAGTCAGAACCAACTTGACAACACTTCACAATAGCAACAACAATGGAATACTAACTAGTATAAGATTTTTTTTTAATTGTTATCTCTTTGTTTCTACCAATGTGTTTTATTTTTGTATACATTTACTTCTAGATAAAAGTTTTACCTTTTATGATATTTTATGCTGAGCACATTATTACTCAGAGAAGATTGAAATTTAATTGGTTTGTTGTAGATTTCATTTCCTTTTTTAATTGGGTAGAAAATATGTTTATTTAACAAAGCTGCACCCTTTATTTTGCAGAGTTCTTGGACAGGTTTCCTGTGAACTTGTTTCTCCAAAACCCAATAGGGCAACAGAAGGTATTCTTTTTTTTAACCTTGAATTATCACAGATGGCTGCCCCAGCTTTTGAACCTGGCAGGTATTTCAATAATTTTCTTAAACTGCTTTAGCTAGAGGGAAACTAACCCCAATGAGCTATTATTTTAATACCTGGTATTGTATTTCATGACCTTAGTCCGTTACTATTTTCATAGGCAGTCAGATCTCTTGGTGAAGTTGAACCGACTCTTGGAAAGATGTCTAAGAAATTCGAAGTGTATAGACACTGAATCTCTCTGTGTTGTTGCTGGCGAAAAGGTGGGGAATGTGTCCAAAATTGTTAATATTTAGGATGAATATTGTTGACTTTGTCTGTACCTTCATTTTCAACACTTTTTACTGGTTCAGTTCAATTTTATACTGACTCACTTTACTACAAATACCCCTAAGTGTGCTCCAGAGAGCCTTTTGGTATCTATTTCTGATAGCAAAATCATTCTGGACAAAATCAGTGCCTCTAAAAGGGAAATAATTCATTCAAAGAATTTGTGGCTTTATCATATCTTTTCCCATTCTTTGTTATTTAAGTACAATTCATAAGAATGCTAAACTGAAAAATGGATACAATTCTTCATTTGTATATATTTATCTGGTAGCGTAGTGGTTACGAATCGGGCTGCAAACCTTATGGTCAGC
>NW_006408606.1:9617585-9620512 GCF_000296735.1 Chrysochloris asiatica | reverse complement strand
ATATGGTGATATTAGCACTTTATAATTGATTGGGATATTTTGACTAGCTTGCCCTTTTTCTTTCCACCTTCTGTACTTGGATACAGTGTCTCCAATTAGTTACACTACCTGTAAGGTTTTCATTAACTGTAATAAACCCTAAGAGTTTGAGATATTTAACTTATGCACTATAAAAAGGCAATTCAGCTTAGAGTCTGGAAAATCTTAGTTTACAATTACAGTGATTCTCTTAATTTAGATTATATTTTAATGCCAAATAACTCACATACAAAGGTAAGCTATTCATATTGTAAATGTTTATGTTGCTTAACATTTTTAAAGTAATTTTTATTAATAAAATAGAACAGGTGAATACTTGTTTTAACACTATAAAAAATTACACAAAGTATTGCTTTTCCTGATATGTAGGAGCTGTTTGTGATCATTTAGAATTTTTTATTTTGTTTTAAATTTATTTTAAGGTTTGGCAAATACGTGTGGACCTGCATTTGTTAAATCATGATGGAAATATTATTGATGCTGCCAGCATTGCTGCAATTGTGGCTTTATGTCACTTCCGAAGACCTGATGTATCAGTCCAAGGGGATGAAGTAACGCTGGTAAGCTCCTCTAATGTGAGCTAGGCTTCTTCATGTGAATGAATGAAACTCCTGAATAAGAGGCAGCTAACTATGGGTTAATGCTCTAGACTACAAAGTCAGTTTGAACTGCAAGGCTGGTGGTTCAAGCTCACCAGTCGCTCCTTGGAAACCCTCTAAAGGGTCGCTATGGGTCGGAACCGATTCAACGGCATTTAACAACAACAACAACAACTATTAGTGAAGTCATGTCCTAAATGGTAATTAGGTTCTAAAATGTGTTCTTAAAATTTTACCACTACATATGGTCAAAATTCCCTTTGGGATCACTTCTATTTCCTGTATTGAGATGTCTGTCAGTTAAAATGTAGTCCAGCCTCATGTTCCAGGATAAAATTAGATGACAACTTCTTTGAATTGAGCGTTAGATGAAGTAGTTGGTTTATGCTAAGGGGTCACATGTGTGAAAAATGTGCTTTTTCCAGCACAGTGAAATGCTTACCTAGTAAGAAGTGTGCAATAACTGCACTGGACTGAGGATTTGGCAGATTCACATTTCTCTCCAGGACTTTCGTTTAAGTGGATTAGATGGCAGAAGTCATTCTCAGAGTAGGCCTGTCATAGAGTTTTCAGGCAGTGCTTATCCTGCTTGTCCAAGGTCAACATTTTGAAAATGACTGACTTTTATAAAGTTACATTTTAACTCTTATAGTAGTTTTGGTCATAATAGTCAAAAATTGGAGAAAATTACATGTCCGTCAAGTATACACATGTGGTATGTCCATGCTATGGAATACTGTTTATTTAACAATTTAAGGGACCCAACTACTGACATATGATACTGACAATTGTCATTGAGTTTATTCTGACTCTTAATATCTTTAGAACAGCTAGAACTGCCCTATTCAAGGCTGAAATCTTTATGCATGTAGACTGCCACATCTTGATCCCACAGAGCAGCTGGTGTATTCAAACCAACTACTGAACAGAAAATTTCAAAGTGTAACTCAAGAAGTCAAAGTCAAATGTTAACAACAAAATGTGCAGACTTGGAGTTAGAAATCCAAAAGGGAAGAACACGTTCAGCATTTCTCAAGTTGAGAGAACTGAAGAAAAATTTAAAACCTCAACTTGTGTTACTATAAGATTCTATGGGCAAATTACTGAAAGATGCAGAAAGCATCAAAAGAATATGGAAGGAATACACAGAATCACTATCAAAAAGAAATGATCGACGGGCAATGCTTTGTTTTGTACATAAAGTAAGAAGTCTTGGTGGTGCACTGGTTAAGCATTTAGCCCAAAGGTTGGTGGTTTGAGCCCACTTTGTGGTTCTGTGGGAGAAAAGACCTAGAGATCAGCTCCCATAAACATTACACCCTAGAAAGCTCTACAGAACAGTTCTACTTTGTCACCTGGGGTCACTATGAGTTGGAATTGACTCAGTGACAACTAACGATAACACTTAGCACTATAACTGGGTGATGAATGTATGTTCCTTTCATCTATCAGTTACTCACATTTTCAGAGCATTATGTGCATCCACAGAATTTCTTGGCATGATGTTTCTTAAGAAATGTCTAATCTTAGAACCACACCTACAGATGCTATAAACTTTTTGAAATTTGCTTTCCTCAAGGGCAAATTATAGGCATAATGATGTCCCAGTTCTCTTCCTTTCTATGACTATAAAATGGTCTACTGATATCCCTTAAAAAACTGTCCAACATAACTACCTCAACACAACTAATGTTAGTAACTCATTCTTTCTCTTTATACCTAAACTCAAATTAGCAGTGTTAGCTTACTGCATGCTCTGCCTCTCGAGCCCTGCAGAAACAGTAAGGAAGGCTTACTACCTTACTGGGGTGCAATGACTGATGTAAACCTAACTCTTGCTTGGCTACTTGGTTCAAGGCCCCTGCCTTGAACTTTGAACAAAATGAAGCAAACTGTAGTTTAAAAAAAGAAATGATCAGTGTTCCGCATATGATCAGTGATCCTGAAGGAACAAGTCCAAGGTGCATTTTAAGCATTGGCAAAGAACAAGGCACCTGGAATTGATCGAATACAAATTGAAATATTTCAACAAATTGATGTGGCACTGGAGGCACTCGCCCATCTATGCCAAGAGATTTGGTGGCCAGCTGACTGGAAGAGATCAGTATTTTTGTCCATTCCAAAGAGAGGTGACCCAACAGAATGAGGAAATCATCAGAAACTATCTTTGATATTCCCATGCAAGTAAAGTTTTACTAAAGATAATACGAAAACGGCTGCAACCGTACATTGACAAAGAACTTCCAGAGGTTCACGCTGGATTCAGAAGAGGATGTGGCCTGACAGATA
>NW_006408606.1:9595296-9617485 GCF_000296735.1 Chrysochloris asiatica | reverse complement strand
GTGTATCATGAGAAGCTGTGGACAACATTGTGAAGTATACGTATTCTAAACACTTAATTGTGCTCATGAGGAATCTGTACATAGACATTGAGGCAGTTGTTCGCACAGAACATGGAATTATCAAATGTTTTAAAATTATGAAAGATGTGCACCAGGTTTGTATTATTTCACCATATTTATTCAACCTGTATGCTGAGCAAATAAATTGAAAAGCTGGGTTATATGAAGAGAAATGTGGCATCAGGATTGGAGGAAGACTTCTTAACAACCTGTGATATGCAGATGGTACAATCTTCCTTGCTGAAACTGAAGAGGACTTAAAATACTTATGAAATTCAAAGACCCCAGCATAGGGTCGCCATGAGTCGGTCTCTACTCAATGGCACCTAACTACTAATACTAATCAGTGTCATGTTGGAAGTCTGATTCAGAGCTATAAGGGGAGAAAGAGATATTAAAGGCATCAAATGTTTAGGAATAAATGTAACTAGAGAAAGAAAAGACCTATGCAAAGAAAACTACAAAATACTACTACCAAGAAACCAAGAGACTTAGGAAAATGGGAGAATATATACCATGCTCATGGATAGGAATACTTAAGATTGTGAAAATGTCAACACTACTCAAAGCAGTCTATAAATAGAACACAGTCCCAATCCAGATTCTAATTTCATTTATTTGAGAGATGGAAAAAATGATCACTAAATTTATATGGAATGGAAAGAGACTTTGGATAAGCAAAGCTCTGCTTAAGAAGAACGAAATTGGAGGTCTTTAAGTACCTAATCAGACAAGGAACTAATCTCTAAAATTTATAGCAAACTACAGTACCTCTGGTAGTATAGTGTGTACGAATCGAGTTGCTAATCTCACAGTCAGCTGTTCCGTGGGAGAAAGATGAAGCTCCCGTAAAGATTTACAGCCTCAGAAACCCTGTACGGGGTCACTATGAGGTGGAACTGACTCCACGGCACTTAACAGCAACAACAGTACCTCTACAAGAAAAAGATAAACTATCCAATTTCAACATGGGCCCAGAACAGGAACAGATACTTCACCAAAGAAGACATTCATGTAGCCAACAAACATAAAGACATGTTCACAGTCATTAGCCATTGTTGCCTCAAGTCGGCTCCAACCCATAGTGACTCTGTATAGGGTTTCTAAGGAGCAGTTGGTGGGTTTGAACCGCCGGCCTTGCAGTTGCAACTGACCTTGCAGTGGTCCAATGTATTATCTTGCATTGCAACACCAGGATTCCAATAGCTACATGAATGTTTTATAAAAACACAAGTCTGGTCCTATGAGTTGAAGGTTAAAAGTTTATCAACTGTTTGACTTTTCCAACCTCTTACGCCCCTCCATGATCCTTGGTATCAATCACCACCCCTCCCTCCCCTCAAATCCTTGGGTTCTGCAACACGCTGCAAAGTCTCACAAAGCTCATGATTGTCAAATGAAATGGCTTATGAAATTAAGGAGGCTGGTCAGTCCCAAATCTGTAGTTCAAAGATCATTTAGAAGGATTTTCCTACCTGTGTAGTCTTAAGAGCTGTGGAAATGAAATCAGCAGGTCAGACAGCAAACTGTTGATGCACAAGGCTGCAGGAGTTGGTGAATCAGGTCAGGTGATAGGCCGAAAAGCCCATGAGCTGGATGGAGGTCAGACATGGCCCAGAAGCAACATTCCAGGGTAAGAGAGCAAGCTTTTCCAAAGCCTTTTAAAAATTGGAATCAGACCTTGTCCCTAAGGGAAACTAAGAGCTATGACTCGATTCACACCCTTTACTCAGGTTAGGGCATTCTTAATACTTCGTTTCACTGTAATCGGTGGTGGTAGTATGCCATGTAGTTGACAAAGACTCATAGTCACCCTGCATAGGGTTTCCGAAGCTGTAATTAGAAAGCCTCATCTTTCTCCTGTGGAACAGCTGGTAGTTTCAAACTGCTCGCCTTGAGGTTAGCAACCTGATTCATGACCACCACTCTACTAGAGCTCCTTTACTGCTTGTTGTTGTTGAGTGCTGTTGAGTCAGTTCCGATGTATAATGACCCTGTGTAGGGTTTCGGAGGGGTGTCTGGTAACCTTGAACCACATACCCTCCAGTTCAAACCGACTTTGTAATCTAGTGCATTATCCCACAGCGCCACACTAGAACGCCTCTTTACTTGTTGTTTTTAAGTGCCATTGAGTCAGTTCTGACCCACAGTAACCCTGTATAGGGTTTCCGAGGAGCAGCTGGTGAGCTTGAACTACCGGTCTTGAAGTTCCTTATCCCTACCTTAATCTTTACTCCTTAGCAACTCATTTCAAAAAGGGTCCATAATCACAGGCATGAAGGCTAGGATTTACAATATGTCACAAAATGGAGAAATTTGACTAGAAGGACCAAAGATGCCCTGCAATAGCAAAGTTCAGAAACAGACAACAAATGCTGGAGAGGGAGTAGAGAGACTGGGACCCACCTATGTTGCTGGTGGGACTGTAAAATGTTTCAACCATTGTTGTGGTATGGTGCTTCCTCAGTTGAAATTAGAAATACCATATGACCCAGTAATCCCTGTATTTGTTATATATACAAGAAATATGAGCCAGGCAGGCCATGAATAGATATGTGCACACTAATGTTCATCACAGCACTACTCATAAAAGCAAAAAGATGAAGGTAGCCTAAATGTTCATTACGCTGAGTGAAATTAGTCAGTTTGAAAAGAGGGTATTTGTACTTAGGTTCCTGTTGGATGAAAGGAATTACATTCATTGAGATTAAACAAAGTACATACATGGTTTGTTGAGTGTAAAATTCTTTATATTTTATCTGTAAACTTTTACTCAATTCATAAAAGTTTTTTTAAAAAAGAATTTTTTGGAGTTATACAAGTGTTCAAAAACTATTGTGATGATGGTCATACAACTTTTATAAATTTATTAATAATTGAATTGTATATTGAAAGTGATTAGATTTTATGGTATGTAAATTAAGCATTAATAAAGCTCTTGAAAAATATCAGAAAATTTGAGGAATGTAAGTTGCCGTATGAAATATCTAATACTAAAGAATTTTTATTTCTTTTAATATTTGGGGTGCATGGTAAGTGTTTTGTATATTCCAAAGTGTCATTTGTAATTCTTGAACCTTTTCTTTGGAAAAGTATACACCTGAAGAGCGTGATCCTGTGCCATTGAGCATCCACCACATGCCCATTTGTGTCAGTTTTGCCTTCTTCCAGCAAGGGTGAGTCTTGCCTTATTGTGGGCAACTAGAACTTTTTTGCTCTACTCAGATGTTCCATGGATTAATGAATATACTCCCTCTTTTAATAGTCATAAATCTTATTGTTCTTTGTAAGAGATTTAGCTGTCAAAGAACTTTCTCAATAGAAGTCTCAAACTCTTCTACAACAAGGATACTTCTGTTTTTTCTTTCATGGCATAGTTACACAGTTTAGAATTGGCATGCTAGTTTCTACTTTGAAAAAGTAGAATAAGAATAATCCACAGTAGTGTGGATTAATATTAGAGGGCTGTGGAGCACATTAAGTGGATTAGTTCTAGGAGCAAGTCGCATGGAAAATTGGATGGAAGCTTGAGCCTTACATCTCTTTTGAAACAAAACTCATTTTCATCTTGTTGTTGTTGTTATGTGCCGTGGAGTCGGTTCTGACTCATAGCGACCCTGTACAGGGTTTCCAAGGCTGTAAATCTTTACGGGAGCAGATCGCCTCATCTTTCTCCCATGGAACCACTAGTGGCTTTGAACTGCTGACCTTGCGGCTCGCAGCCCGATTTGTAACCACTAATTCAGAACAAGGGCAGAGGGTATTTTAACAAGTATGAATGTCATCAAAAAGTGAATAAGGACTAGAGAAAAGCTTTTAGTTTGTAGTCATTGTGGTATAGAAGTTCAACACTAATAGATATAATAGGAACCATATGAGGGTTTGAAAATTCAAGGAAAATAAAAATTGAATTTTTCCACAAACTTTTTGAATCTTCCTCGTTTATGTGAGTTTAAATTTTCCTGTAGCCACAATCAAAAAGGAAAAGGAAACAGTTTATAGACTGCAAAGCTGTTTAAATTGCAAGGTTGGAGGTTCAAGCTCACCAGCTGCTTCTTGGAAACCCTATACAGGGTTGTTGTGGGTAGGAACCGACTCAACAGCACTTCACAACAACAAAAGCAACATATTTAGACTGTTATTTTATTTTGTAATTGATATTTTAAAAACTTAATCTTGAAATATTTCATATTTTTGTTTCCACTAAACCTTTGAAATTCAGAGTTTATTTTATAGTTCATCTCAATTTGGACTAGGCACATTACAGGTCTTAGTAACCACTTGCAGCTAGTAGCTAATGTACTAGGCAACACAGAGACAGTATCAGAAAAAACTAATATGGACTCTGATTTTATTGTAGTAGTTGGAGAAAATCACTTGGTATTTATTTTATGTTGATTAAAAACTGTAATTATCTTTTCTTATTAAGGTGACTTAAAGGATTAAATCCCCAGTTAAATTCTTAACTATGTTTATGTTGCCAACACCATCTTTTAAATAAATCATCCATTGTCTTAAAAATGACGAGCATTCATACTTCCAGATTTATTCAGGTTCATTTAACATTGCAGAACGTATTTATTGGTGGATCCCAATGAACGTGAAGAACGTGTAATGGATGGCTTGCTGGTGATTGCCATGAACAAACATCGAGAGATTTGTACCATCCAGTCCAGTGGTGGGATAATGCTGCTAAAAGATCAAGTTAGTCCTTTCATTACTGTACCATCTTTAGAACCTTTTAGTTGTCTTTTGCCCGAAATCCAACAAGGATAGTTGGCTGCTGCTTAGGAGGGGTCCTCCTTTCTCCCTTGCTACTCTCATGTATGACCCTCAGAATATGGCCCTTAAGGATAGAGAGTACATTTTTCTTCAAATCAAGAAAAGACACCAATAAATAAGCATCAAAAAGTACAAATTAAAGAGAACATCTTTCTCTTAGTATAATACACAGTCATTATCAAATCCATCAGATTCTCATGGAGGCTGTGTCCTGGTGTGGCACTGTAGGATAAACACTTGACTGCCAACCATAGATCAGTGGTTCAAACTCACCAGCTGTTCCTTGGAAACCCTATACAGGGTCAATATGAGTCAGAACCAACTCGACAGCACTTAACAACTGTATTGAGTACTTATATATGCTGGGCACTGGAATATACTTATCCTTACAGTTTTCTAACCACCAGAAATGTACGCAGTAACAACATATTTCATAGTAAGAAATGAGGCTCAAAGGTATTAAAACATTTGCCCAAGTTCAGCTAATACAAATCAGAGCTAATATTTAAACTAACACAGTGTGTGCTCTTAACCACCTACCTAGCATGTACATTACTGTTCGTAAATGCTGTCAAGTCGGTTCTGACTCAGCGATGCTGTATAGGGCTTCTGAGGAATGTTTGGTGAGTTTGAACCACCAGCCTTGTGGTTCACATGGACCTTAAGGTCGAGTGCTTATCCTACTGCACCATACCAGGGCTCCTCAATACATGTTAGTCACCATTATCATAATAATTACCAGTTTTACAACCACTACCTGGATGCTGCAGGATAATGTGCTGGACTGAAGATCAGTTTCAACTGCAGGGTAGGCAGCTCAAATCCACCAAGCACTCTTTGGAAACCCTATACAGGGTCGCTTTGTGTCAGAACCAACTCAGTGGCGCTTAACAACAACCACCCAGATCTCTGGAATCCTGGTGTGGTGCTGTGGGTTAATGCACTGGACTGCAAAGTTGGTTTGAACCGCATGGCCGGCAGTTCAAGCTTACCAGCTGCTTCTCAGAAACTCTGTATAAGGTCGCCATGAGTTGGACCTGACTCCATGACACTTAACCACCACCCAGATCCCTAGATTGTGACTATAGGTCCCTGTGGTCTGGGGATCTTTTTGTTTTATAAGCTTCCCAGGGGACAGTGCAGCCATGTCTTGAACTAGCAGTATGAGTTACTGGCACAGACATGAAGATAGTGCATCCCTGGGCAATTTTTAAATTTGTTTAAAGAAAGCCATTTCATTTGTTGCCTTTAGATATTATAGTTTGTTTTTATAAATAGGTTTTGAGATGCAGTAAAATAGCTGGTGTGAAAGTAGCAGAAATCACCGAACTAATACAGAAAGCTTTAGAGAATGACCAGAAAGTGAGGTAAGTTTTTTTCATGATTAAATGATTTTTAATAGATAAGTCTATTACAGGCTTTTCTTTCACAAAGGTGACTGTTAATCGTTTTTATATGTGATCTTACCTTAAAGTATGTTTTTTGAAAGTTGATTGAACTTTTTTTTTCCCCTCAATTTAAATATGAGAAGTCAACTAGTATTTCTTTCAAAATTAGTTTTAGAAAAAATAAAATCAATACAAAACACAAATTGGGAGGTAATTCTTATCTTTACTTACTATTCTATGAGGCATAATAGGTGAAGTTAAATTGGTCGAATAAGCCATCTCTCTGAGTTACTTCTCAAACATCAAAGGATAAAATAATAACTTTTTCTTTTGTCTTCTCTCACCTTTATTCTCTCACTACCTCTTTCCAAACCCATATGCAGGAAGGAAGGTGGAAAGTTTGGCTTTGCAGAATCTATTGCACATCAGAGAATCACAGCATTTAAAATGGAAAAAGCCCTGATTGACACCTCTGATGCAGGGGAGAAAGCAGGAGAAATAATTGCTGAAGCTGAACCTCCTTCAGAAGTGTATCTGTATTGGGTGGTTTTTGTAATAAAAACAAAATGCCTTTTTTTCATAATACTTTTGTGAAGGGTGTGCATTAGTCTTCTATTAGATGACTAAAACACTTGAGATACAAGGCAAGATAGTAATTTGAGTCATGAGCCATGTTGAGTCAGTGACATAATATCCAGCTTCTCTTTAGTTGATTTGCAAACCACCGGAACATTCTATACTTTTAGAAACAATTTGCAGCATTTCATTTGTCCTTCGAAAAGCTTCATTAATATTAATGGTGTGGCCAAACACTTTATATACTGTTAAACATTGTTATAGTTATTGACCCTTTAACCCAATTTACTATTGCAACTAAAATGGTGAGCGCCATCCTGTCTTTTGATAATTCTTACCATTAATTGTCCATAAACTTTTACCTGAGTAGTAGATTTTATTTCTTCCTTATTGTTCAGCCATAGTATTGTTGTATTGTTGTTGCTATATGCCATGAAGTCAGTTCCGACTCATAGTGACCCTATAAAGGGTTTCTGAGGCTGTAAATCTTTACAGGAGCAGAAAGGCTCATCTTTCTCCCATGGAGCAGCTGGTAGTTTAGAACTGCTGACCTTGCAGGTTTGCAGCCCAATTTGTAACAACTATGCTACCAGAGCTCCTTAGCCATAGTATGGCTATTAGCAAATTTTTATTCCCAAGCATTTTGAGGCAAATTTGAATCAGTCTTAGAAGAAAACTACCATTTTACTGTCTACTCAGTGCATCAGTACCTACGTTTTGCTGTTGCTTTCTTAACTTGTTAAGTGTTTGTAACCCTGTGTTATGGACTCCTGGAACTGCCCAAGTTGGAGAGGGCACAGAAAATGCCTGGGGTGATCTTGAAGATTCTGAGAAGGAAGATGAGGACCAAGATGGCAGTGATGAAGCTATCATTCTTGATAATATGAAAATGGACACTGGAGTAGAACTCTCTGATACTGGAAACCAAGGTTGGTGATGTGCCTTGGAGTCGGATCCGACTCATAGTGACCCTGTGTAGAGTTTCTGAAGCTGTAAATCTTTTTGGAGCAGAAAGCCTCCTCTTTCTCCTGAGGAATGATTGGTAGTTTTGAACTGCTGACCTGGAGATTAGCAGCCTGACTCGTAACCACTGCACTGTGGTCATCCATAAATAGAATCTAATTTCATCTAAACTCTAGGCTTTTTGCAGTATTCTTTTCTAGAATAATGTGCTATCTTTGTGTGGAGATGACACATAGTGACATTTAAAATATTAGTTGTTTTCTTCTTTAGCTCTGGTAGTGTAGTGGTTACAAATTGGGCTGCTAACCTTAAAGGTTAGTCTTCCTCTTTCTCTCTGACCCTCTACCTTACCAAACATGATATTCTTTTCCAGCAACTGGTCCCTCCTGACAATATGTCCAAAGTATGAGAGACAGTTTGGCCACCTTGGCCTCTAAGGAGCACTCTGCCTGCACTGCTTCCAAAACGGATCTGTTAGTTCTTTTGATAGCCCATGGCACTTTCAGTATTCTCCTTCAACACCATAACTCAAAGGCATCAATTCTTCTATGGTCTTCCTTGTACCATTAGTTAACAGCATTTCTATTCATTTTAGTTCTTTTTTTAAAAAAAACTCAGGCATACATAATTTAAACCACCAAAGGACACATTTTGCAAGCCTGCCTCTTGGCCGCCAGCTCTGAGTCCCTTTTTCCATGAAGCTACAGTCCTCAGCTGTTCCCTCTATGTCCCTATCTTTGCCTCCATCTCTGGTGTCACTGCTTCTCTGGATAAGGTCTTGCATTCCACTTGTACTCTTCTCTCTTGATGGTCCTAGGGTCCTATTTCTAGATTGTAAGATTAACTATTCCCCTTTTTGTTAACAAACCGTCTAGCTTTACAATTGTTAACAGTCTCAATTAGTAATGGTAACAGTTACTTACTATTGAATCATAAGACTCTTATCCCCATCTCTTTTTACCAGACAAGATGAAAACTATACAGTGGGGACTCTGTCTTCCCTCACACTCTTAAACTAAACTCCCTCTTGAAAACTTGTAAGACAGTCACTTTATTGCCCCCTCATTTTAGGTAACCACTGTCTAAGTTGGCTGTTCTTATCTACCCTGTATACAGAAG
Source organism: Chrysochloris asiatica (assembly GCF_000296735.1). Taxonomy (NCBI): domain Eukaryota; kingdom Metazoa; phylum Chordata; class Mammalia; order Afrosoricida; family Chrysochloridae; genus Chrysochloris; species Chrysochloris asiatica. Next base: position 9,608,597 of record NW_006408606.1, on the reverse strand, counting down.
GGATAGTATTGATACTTCATGTGAAGACGCCTTCCCGCTGTTGGTATTTTGAGTTATTACATCCATGAGTATAGGTCAAGTTCATCAAATTATAACAATTTGCCTTCGTTTCCTTATCAAAAAAATTTTATCATCCTCTAGTTGAGTTCTGATTATCAAGCCATCAAGGCTAGGTCAAAAGGGAACTTACTATCTGCAAGTTTGGGTGTTCTTGTGCATCTCCCTTCACTTCAGATCAGCTGGATGTTTCACTCTTCAGCTCTATCCCTCCATGGCTATGTCCTTGTCCCTGGGCTCAGGTATCCCTAGGTCTCACCACTTTGGACAAACCAGCCCTTCCTCTTCTCTCCTCATCTCCAGGTCAGTGGGAGTCTATGGACTGTGGTTGAACTCAGCCCATTTCTTCATTGTTGCCTTTTCTTTTCTTCAACTCACCAGTAGACAGTGTGGTCTCCAGCAAGCTTACAAGGCTGCTCATGTGTTCCCTTTGAATTGCAGTCTTAGAGGGGGTTGTTTCAGTCTTAGAGGGGTATTTGTATAGTTTTCAGGCTCAACCATAAGCATAACAGAGTAGTGCTGCCCAGGCCACTCAAGTGTTCTCATTCTATTTTCCAATTCAGGAGCCACTAGTCACGCCTGTTGAGCACCTGAAATGGGTCTTGTGTGACGGGAACTGAGTTTTAATCTTTGTTTACTCTTAGCCACTTATCTTGTTGAGTGGGCTCTGATCCATAGCAACCCTCTATAGGGTTTCCAGGGTGCAACTGATGAGCTTGAACTGCCGAACTAGCATTTTTTAGTCCAGTGCATTGACCCACAGTGCCACACCAGGATTCCAGGCACGTATCGAGTGGCTACCATCCTGGACCATATTGCAATATGTGGTCATCAATTAAGTGCAATCAATGTATGCCGGTTCCAGCTCATAGCGACCCTGTATAGGCTTTCTGAAGGATCAGCTGGTGAGTTTGAACAAAGTACCTTGTAATTCAGACTGACTTTGTGGTCTAGTGCTCATCCTACAGCACCACACCAGGATGGAGTATTGAATCAAAAAATTGTAGAACAGTGGGATTTTGGTAGTTCTAAATGTTCCTTGCATCCTGAAAGCTGTGGAATCGGAGAAATTGTTGCATGCAGGTGGTACCGTACGTTAAATATTGGGCTGCTACCTCAAGGTTAAGGAGCTCTGGTAGTGTAGTGGTTATAGATCGGGCTGCTAACCACAAGGTCAGCAGTTCAAAACTATCAAGCTGTTCCGTGGGAGAAAGATGAGACGTTCTGTTCCCATAAAGATTTACAGCCACGACCACCACCACCTCAAGGTTGGCAATTCAAATCCACCAGCCACTCCGAGAGAGAAATATGATGCTGCTTGCTCTCATTAAGATTTATAGTGTCAGAAATGCTACAGACTCCTGGTGTGGATAAGCACTGGGCTGTGAACCATAAGATCGGTGGTTCAGCAGTTCAGTACCACCAACTTCCCCAGAAACTACACAGGATCGCAAGGAGTTGGAATCAACCTGACAACACTGAACACCATAAAAACTAATCATTCAAGGAGCTAGGTACTGGATTGGCAGAGAACTACAGGATGTAGCCTACCAGTCTGATTTGATTAGGACACAATGGTGTTAACTGTTCAGATGTGTAATGCATATGCCTGCCTGCTTTTATGAGAACTTTGTTGTTGTTAAGTGCATTAGGTGGTTCCGACTCATAGTGATCCTGTTTAGAATTTCTAAGGAGCAGCCTTGTGGTTCAGTGCTTTATCCCACAGCACCACACCAGACTTAACTACCTACCTATAAACATTAATGAGAGTCACTATTGAAGTAAATAAATGAGAAAACTTCTTAATTTGTGTTACTCTCCCAGACTTTGTTCCATGCATTTGTTTACTTTATGCATATTGATTAAGCAGATTTTGATTGATAAGTTGTTTCATGTCAATCCATATAGATATCAGCCGTATTTTGAAATATTGATGGATTAGGTAGGCTGTTGTTATTAATGTACATCCTTGTCTTTACATATTTGAAGTATTTTTCTAAGATTAATTGGGTTAATGGTCCTGCAATTACTGATTTGAAGAGTAGTGTGTTCAAGTGAATAATAAAGGTAAACCTAAGATAACTGTTGTTGTTGTTAAGTGCCGTTGAGTCGGTTCTGACCCATAGCGAGCGACCCTGTACAGGGCTTCCGAGGGTGTAAATCCTTATGGGAGTAGAAAGCCTCATCTTTCTCCCGCGGAGCGGCTGGTAGTTTCGAACCGCTGACCTTAAGGTTCGCAGCCCGATTCGTAACCACTACGCTACCAGAGATAACTGTGATGGAACCTTTCTAAAGGATGTGAACGAAGGGAGAAATCTAAAAGGAAATGAATCAAAAGTTCAAGAGAAAAACAAAAACCAACAATCTTTTTCATGGTCAATCCTGTTAAAGGAAATAAATTCAGGTCAAATCCAATATGAGGAAGCATTTTCTGTTATATTGAGCCATCATAGAAATAGCCCGGTCAGCTACTTCTATGGGTGTAGGGCATTTGTGAAACACATAACTTATAGGGAGCATAATTAAAATATTTCTCAAGGGCAGTTTGGCCCAAGTATCTTCTAGAATGTACCTTTTGACTCAACAGTGTTTCAATTTTCCTTCTAGTGTTAAAGACAGAGTGAAAGTAATAATAGCACTAGTGATTCAGTTGACAAGTTTTCAGGTCAGTTCCAAGGTGGTTTATAAGATAACAACCTATTTTCCCCCTAACTAACTTTTCTTTTATGAACATGTATCGATGTATGCACTATTATATAATTCATAAGGAAAAAATTTACACATTGCTTTTCAAAGCCCCAAATAGTTATAATTACATCTTTAAAGCCTCTACCCCAAAAGTAGCTTGGGCTCTGTATGCAAACAGTTTCTAAAACCTCTAATATAAGCCAATGTGGTAATTTCCCGAGAGTATTTTTTAAAAATTATTTTCATATTTATATAGCATTTTTAATATATATTTTCTTAAAGATGCCACTATAGTACTCTCAGATAGTGAAGAAGAAGAAATGATTATCTTAGAACCAGACAAGTCTCCAAAGAAAATAAGGTAAACTTATTATTTATTTTATATAAAAGTTTAAACTTGCTAATACTCTTGGTTTTATTCTCAGTTATTATAAATGCATTACTTTCTGTGGTTTTTTGAATCTGAGATGTATAAGCATGAAGACCTATTTCTATAGATAGAGCACCTTGTCAAATTAACTGTAATTTATTCTTATTTACTAAATTTTATAGCCTTCTATTTCTGTAATCAAAATTAACAGGCAAAATGGAAATCAGGGTCTTATGCATACTATTAATATTACTGTTAGTCAACTTAATTTATTTTTGCTTATTCACAGAACACAGACCATCAGTGCAAAACAGGAAAAAGTACCAAGTAAAAAGCCAATGAAAAAGAGAAAAAAGAGAGCTGTTAATTAAGCTAACATTGTTGTATACTATTAAAAGAATATTTATTCAGTGCTAACAACTGGTTTTTATTCACAAATCTTAAAATAAAATCTAGGTTTTTAAAAATATAGCTTTTAACATGGTGTTTAAACCATCTCGAGAATCTTAATTTGCACAGATGCTTCCCACCCCACCCATGATCTGTTAAGTTATTCATTTTTCTCCTCTCATACACTTAGTACGTTTTAGATAACTTGACTTAAGTATGTATAAAACTTGACAGGCACAAAACATTTTTCACAGGCTGTTTAAAGTATACATGGGATAAACAGTTTTTAAGGAGGCTTATCACTATACTGATACAATACTGTTCAGATTAGTTCACATGCCCGAAAACAGCACATTTGTCCAGTTGCATAGGAAAATGAATGCCAGAACTTGATGGTCTATTCCTAGACTTCAATATTAGAAGCCTCTCCATTCTACAGTAATCCAGTTTTCTCAGATTAAAACTATTGACTTTTTTTAATCTCAAATCAGACTTGACTTACAAATGATTTTTTCCCAAATCAATTTATTAATTATTATCCTGATAGCTGACATCATTAATACTTTGTTTAATCCACTTAAAAGTAGCCAAGCGTCTAAAACAGTTACATATATAAAAGATATACAAATTAAAACCATTAAAAAAGTAATAGATAACATAATTTGTATTTGACCACAATTTCTGTATTCAGAAATGATTGTAAAATTAAGACCTAAGATAAAAACTGTACATCATATACTTTGAGTGATTTACATCTTAGAAAACAAAGGTAGTCTCTTCACTCTTACACATTTAGTGTCTCGGGTGGGTTGAGGAGAGAAACACCATGATACCTAGAAGTAGGGAGAAAAAAAAGACATTAAGTACAGGTGATGGGATGATACACTTAAGTGCTGTTGTCAGCGACTCTGTATAGGATTTCCAAGGAGCACCTGGTGAGCTTTGAGCCGCTGACCTTACAGTCCAATGCATTAACCCATAGCACCAACCAGACTTGAAAACCCAAAAATGCTATTTCTGCCTTTCTGATCAGGTTAAAGTTTATAAAATCACCATTCTCCAAAGCAGGTATTCACAAATCCCTCCACCGCCCAATTTACAACAGAACTCACTAGCTGCAACGTTCTCAAAAACTGGGTCTGTTAGAGAATACACCTTAAGGTGTTTTAAAATGTTGACTTCAGAACCAAAGGCTCACTTGGACTAGTAATAACAGCTCAATTAATTCTTACTTTGAATTTTTGTATTTTTCTCTTATTGATTGTTGTGCGTGTTTTGGTGCTCTGAGGTAGGTCTGGTAAAGGTCCATGAGACAAGGCTTAAGACTTTCCAAGGTATATCCGGTCTTTTGTGCTAATGACTCAGGCTGCAAGAAGGGAATGAAGAACCATGAGTTTTGTTTCTAATGACAACACAATGAGTTAGTAGCAGTTTGTTTTAAGTGCTCAAATATTAAATTTAATTACTTTAGCACCATTAAATAACATCTTGTTTTCTCATGCTATTATTCCATCTCTTATGCTGACTGACTTCAATAAAAGATTTTAAGCACTTTTCAAATCCAAGTTATGAGTAAGCTTTTTCCCCAACATGTTGTTAAAGTGCTGTTGACACGGTTTCAAATTATGGAACCCCTGTATAGGGTTTCCAAGGAGCAGCTGGTGTGTTTGAACCATTGGCCTTCTGACTAGCACTCCAGGGCTTATAGCACCACACCAGGAGTCCTTATTTAACATGTAGGATGCTTTAAACATGTATATATTTGGACATTCTAGGTCATGATTAGGACAATTATTTATTTGATACTCACAAGGTATTTAACTCCAAATCATGACAACTACCTGTATCAGAGTAGAAGTGTGTTCCATAGGGTTTTCAATGGCTGACTTCAGATTCAGGTGGACTCAAACCTCCAAACTTTTTGGTTAGCAGCACTGCCATCACAGGGACTCCCCTTGCAAGGCAGATGTGTGAAAACAATGCAATACATACCCAGCTTTGTCCTGTGACTGTGTAGAGTGCTATATGAAAGGCTGCTCCAGCAATAACTGATGGCAGATACTTTAGGAATGGGTCTGCATCTATCAAACTCAACTCTCCCAAAAACTGGAATGAAAACACAAAAGCTCTAGAACTCAAAACACTGACTCGGTTCCAACACAAGTGATCCCATGCACAACAGAAAACACTACCTGGGCCCCCTGTGCCATCCTCACAATTGCTGTTGCCACAGGAAAATAATAGCCTTATCTTTTAAGGTTATTTTTAGCCACTGGTAGGCTTTCTTACCACTGGAGCATTAACCTCTATCTAGAATACTAAATAATCTTGACCAAAACTAAGCAATGAAACTAGGGCTTGTTCCAGCAAATGAAAGGAACTTACCATTGCTAAACTTTCAACTTTGCAGTTTACAGGCTGCTGATGCAGAAAGTATTGGGTAAGAAACTGATTAACTGTTGGTGCAGCTAAGTCAAAAGCAAGGACTTTCAAAACTAGGTGCTCCATTCTCAGAACTTGTTTCTTGGTATAGGTATCATCTGTAATGTACACAAATTCTGCCACTTCTGGCGGATATATTTCTTCAAACTTTCTACAATGAAAAAAATTTTTTAAGTAATCATTTCTGAAAGAAAAGCAAGCTTGCTAATTCTGAAATGTTACCCAGCAAAACATGGACTGAATCCAAAAACCTACACTTTCTACCCACTGCCTGTCTCCACTAATACTTGCCCATTACTTCTAGCAGAGGTGGGCAGACAATTGTTAATTATAAGGTCCAAGCTTCATAATAAAGGATTTTGAGATTGCGAAAGAAAACAAGAGGCTAGAGATTTACTAAGAACAATGTTAGAGCTTACCAAGTAACTGAAAATTTAAGAACTACGAGTCTTAAGAAAATGTTCACATCTTTGCCAGAAGGGAGCCCTGGTGGTGCAGTGGTTGAGCACTTGGCTGCTAAAGATAAGTCAGAAGTTCACACCCATCAGCCATTCCACAGGAGAAAGATGTGTCTGCTTCTATAAAGATTTATAGCCTTGGAAACACTGTCTAGCTTACAGGGTCTCTCTGAATCAAAATCAATTTGACATCAACAGGTACTGTTTTGGCTTCATATGCCAAAAAGTTATTAGGTAGGAGAAGCGCACTAAAAAACCCTATGAGGTAGGGTAGCTTTGAGTGGGAATTAAATTGACAACACACACAAATCTAAGACTAGTGTGTTAAACATACCATTCTCCGGTATCCTAAAATATATACCTGCTCCCCTCTCCCATGCTGCCTCAACTAGTCACTGACTGCCTTGTGTCACACTGTTAAAAACCACATTTCTCTTCATCATTCCAACAAAAGTTAACTTACGAGGCTAAGAGCATAGCAGCAGTACCCACAAGTTGAAGTTTTCCTCTCAATACAGACATCGATGAAAGGAACCTATCAATGTAGTTCACAGCCAAGTACAGGGTCTCATTCTGTAGTTTATATTCTTCTCCTACTTCAACTAACCAGTCCACAAGGATAGCCCTCATACTGTTAGTGATGTCTGGTTGTTTCTTCATGTAACCCACTTTAGGCTTACATTTAACCTGTTGAAAAAAGTTATTTAGTACAATGTAAAAATACAATTACATTATAAATTAACAAAATGCTATATGCTGGAAACCTAACTTTCACTAATAGTTAATCAGTAAAAAAAATAAATAAATAAAAATACTATTCTATTTCATTTAGCTGCATTTAATGAATTCTTGTTAAGTACCACTGAGTTGGTTCTGACTCAGCAACCCTGTTTAGGGTTTTGAAGGAGCAGCTGGTAAGATCTGAATGAACTGTTGACCATGCAGTGCAAACCGACCTTGTGGTGCAGTGCATTATGAGGCAGCACCACATCAGGACTCCATTTAATGAATAACAGTATACAAATTGGATCAAGAGAGCTTTACCTCCATTTCCCTAAGATATGTATGAATGTCTTCATGATAGTCTGGTACTTCATTAACACTCACTGGTTTTTCATCTTCTAATACAACTGACATGTCCATAGTATGTGGGGACTCTGGAGGAATTCAAAAGATAGTAAATTAATTGCGTAATTTTCTGTTTCATGCAAAAAGGGACCGTCCTGGTCAAGAACACGGTGTTACCAAAGCATTTATTTAATCTAACTGAAAAGGGTATCTCGTGATTTGGGGGTATATAGATTTACCCCAAAGCAGATTGCTGAGAAAAGTCAGATAAATTGAAAGTACAATTAGGCAGCAACTAGAAGCAGAGCTAAATGGTTTTCATTAAACAAGTGTATTCAAGAGAAAACTGGGTTATGGGCAGATCACACAGGTAGATTAACATGACAACAAATGATTGTGTGTTTTTTTGTAATTTGAATCTTTTGTGGCAAAGAATACTTCACCCACTACTCCTTTCACTTTAAGGGTCACTTGAAGGTTAAACTAAAAATGTTACAAATTTAAAATAAAAATACACACATGATTTCCAAAGGACTTTCCCAATCTCTTCCCTAAGCAATAGTACAGCCACAATAAGATTGTATTCAATCAACTATACAATAACCCTATAGACAGTATAAATATAGACATAGCTGTCTACTAAATCTACTCCATTTTGTATGTGGTTAAGTACAAACAGCAAATGGTACAACTACTGACATGCAGGAAGACAATGCATGTCTTTTTCTGGTATCTGATCATTGTTCAGATTGATATTACAGAAATACAGCATGTTAAAGTTAGAAGAGATATTCGACATCACAAATATTTAAGACTACTCTCATGTAACATTCTTTCATATGGCATGTAAGAAATGAGTTACTGTCATGAATACAACCAAATATTTTCAGGGTCAGATTAAAGTATGTGACTGATAATCTAAATAAATTGATGTGATTGATAGTGTACTTGAAGAAACACCCAATTAGAACTTGGGTCCTTTTTTAGGTCACTAGGTCATATATTAGCTATGAGATTTGGGATAAGCCTGTTAACATTAAACCTAATTCAGTATGTCATAATAATCAGATATACTACTTCAAAATATAAAATTAAGTCTCTTAAATAATCATAATTACCTTGATGCATACAGATTTTCTTTAGAACTTACCAAAACTACCATCCATTGGATAATCAAGAGATACCAGTGGCTTTCTTGGTACAGGTAAAGCAACAGCTGAATTAAAAGCAAGGGCATTTTCACACTCTGCTTTTTTGGATTCCACTGGTCTCTTTTGAGGCTTTTCTTCTGCTTCATCCACATGAATGGTGAATGCAGGCTGTTTACTGTTTGCTTTCCAGGGAGGAACAATGGCTTGCTCATCATTTACAGGAATATCTTTCAGGGGTGCAACCTAGAAAGAAATTAGTATTTGAGGCTGTTAGAAATGGAGTTTTGCCTTCTCCTTAAGGGTTCCAGCCTTTGCTTTTAATCCCATACCTACTCAGAAAATTAAGGTGAGACACAAAGACCAGGCAAGAATAGTATGAGTAGTCAAATAGAAAAAGAAGAGTAAAAATTTGTCACATGAAAAGAATTGATACAAGAGTGGAGCAGCAAGGCAAATTTGCCTAAAATGATAAAATATACCAAAAGTAAGGTATTTTTCTAAAGTACAAGATTCCCTTAATCGTACAGGGAGGGGGAAGGGTGACCCAGCTGCTTCTTCCTAAGGCCAAGAGCAATGCCTGGGGTTAAAAAAAAAAAAAAAGGCGAAAGCGGGATGCCGAGCAAGACATTCAGGTTGCAGGGCTCAGTTTGTACCCAATAGAGTACGCAAAGCAGCACAATCACATGCTGGCGTAGGTCGGAATGCTAAAAAAATGATAAAAGCTACTACCATGGCAGTCCATAAACCGGAAAATCTTAAACCAAGGTGATTCCGGTTCGAGCCCCCCTAAAAAGCCCAGAAAAATGCTTTCTCGTTACCCTCCTGTTAAACTTATGCCCGATTCTCGCATTTGCTCGCGTGTCCTTCCTTACCCGTCGTGTCTTGGGCCTGTGCTGCGGTACTGATCCGCGCGAGTTCCCCGCCTTCAGTACAGCCAGCCCGGTCCGAGTTCGGGGCTGCTGGGCGGCAGCCGTTTTGTCGGGATTGACGTTCTCCTGGTCCTCTTGGAGGGTCGTCTGCTGCAGGGTAAGCAGCGCCGAGCCCGCCTCGTGGGCCGCGGGCCCTGGCGCGGAGTTGCCCAACATCACAGCTCCCGGGTGCCGGCGGTGGGATCAGCCTGCGGCGCCAAGCAGCGTGCACTCCGCCCGCCGACCGACCGCGCAGACACAGCCGAGGAATGCTTTACCCGAAGCCGGCCTCCGCAGCCAGGGCCAGCTTGCCCACTTGCCTGCTCACCCGGCAGGGCAGTGCTGGGCGGAGGAAGCAGCGAAAGGCGCGGGCAAGGACTGCTAGACGCAGAGACTCCAAGACCTAGGACGCCAGGATAAAGCGAACAGCCCGCCGGAGAGGCGGCTGTTCATGCAGTTCAAGTATCCCGCGACTATTGAAATGGACCAATGAGAACCGCAAGAGCTCGTGACGTCTTCATAAGCGACTTAGTCGCAGGGGAACGTAGGCAGCCGTAAAATACACGGAGCCGAGGGTGGAGCTGAGAAGTCGAACGACGGCGGGAGGGAAAAACGCCTGCGCCAGGGGAGGCGGGATAAGGCGAGGTCCGAAATTTTGGTAACTTGTGATCTTGCACTGGACTGCAAATCACAAGGTGGGAGGTTCACACCCACCAGCCGCCCCTCGGAAACCCTATGCAGGGTCACTATGAGTCGGAACAGACTTGACAGTACTTAAGTACAACAGGAAGACCGTGCGCTCTGGGGTGTGAGTTATCTCCATTTTAAACTGGCGGTGTTGGTGTGCCTTGGAACCAGTTCTGACTTATAGCGACCCTGTATAGGGTCTCTGAGGCTGTAAATCTTTACAGGAGCAGAAAGCCTCAGCTTTCACCCGTGGACCGGCTGGTAGTTTTGAACTATAGACTTCAAGTTAGCAGCCCAACTCGTAACCACTACGCTACCAGAGCTCCTGAATTAAATTTTAGCAATTGTAGGACCGCCCCAGCCATTAGTGCAGGGACCTCTAGTTAATTTAGCTCCCAGGCTTCAAAATTTTGACTCCTGATTATTTAATGTCTCCAGATTATTTCTCCAGATTATATCAGGCCCTCCTGATTATTTAATGTCTCCAGTCTTAGTTTTTTAAGTGTTTATTAAAAGTAGTAATACCTATATCACATAGAATTTTTGTTAGGGTTAAATGAAATACTATTTAACACTGTTCACTTATTAAAGTGGCTGACAAAATACTTTAGGATGTTGGTGTTTATTCACAGTAGGCAGAAATTGTGTTTTAGCTTTTTAAAAATTTTTCTAATGAAAATGCTATTTAAGGTTCTATTTTATGCTATTGATATATTTAATGAATAACAATTTTATATAGAACAAAGTATATATATATATATTTCAACTAGCCCATTAATTTTTATTCGCTTTTCCTTGTATATATAGAGTAGCCAACAAGAGCAATGAAATTATACTGACCTATGTATGTGTTCTGTTTAGAACTGAAGGCTATTTAAATATATAGTAAAACAAATATTACCTTATTATCAAAAAGTTCAGATAAAATATGCACCTTTAACAAGTCCTCGTTTAATATATAGCAAAACTACTACATAACAAATATATACTGTTTTTGTTAAGTGCTGTCGCATTGGTTCCAACTCTTAGTGACCCTGTACAGGGTTTCAGAGGAGCAACTGGTGGGTTTGAACCATCAACCTTAAGGTTCAAACCAATCTTGCTTATCCTACAGTGCCACAAATAAATTTAACAGTGTATAATTCAGAAGCATTGTTGGTTTCTGACTAATTCTGTCCCTCTTGAAAACATTTTTTAAAAATAGCTTTTTTCCTTTTTTTTAAACCAGTATAATCTTTGTCATTTTTTTGTCTTTTTAGCAGTTTATGCTTGTGTTATTAGATATTTTGTTTTTTTTATTTAAAATTTTTTTCATTGTGAATTGAGTGAAGGTTTACAGACAAGATCATCAGATTACAATCTCCTAATATTTGTCATTTTTAAAACATATTGTTGAATATAATAAAACCAAACCAAACTGAGTTGATTCTGACTCCTAGACAATATTCCCCTGAAAATGAATAAATTTACATTAAGATTAATCAACAGAAAACCTGTTCTTAAAATCATATTTGTTTCACATATGGTAAGAAGAAAATTAATGATAGTAGTGCAAATAGATCTTAAGCCATTTTTGCACACTTCTTCAGTACCAATTTATATAGCTTGATTGCTTATAGTGCAATGTAGTTTGGATCCCTCCCATCTGTGCAGCCTCTGCTCATTTCCCTGACCACAATTTATAGCACTGAGACAACTCAGGCATTTCACAAGTTGTAGCATGTTGTTGTTAAGTGAAGGAGCAGCTGGTGTGTTTGAACTGCAAACCTTGTGGCTAGCAGTCCAGTATTTGTCCTACAGCACCACACAGGGATTCCATAGGTCACAAAACGTTACCAACACTAGCAATAACTACAAATCAATCTCAACTAAAAAATAATTGGTGGATTATCTCCATTTGTTGACAAAATGGAGAGTAACTCGGATATAAACCAGGTATCAAGTGCCAGAAACTGGGTTCTGCCCTATCCCCTTTACAAACTGATTATATGTCCTCTTACACTCATGTCACTTAACCTCACTGATTGGTTTTCTTACATACTTTGAAAGACTTGCAGAGCAGCATTGTTGTTAAGTGCCACTGAGTCGGCACTGATCCATAGTGACCCTATAAGGTTTCTGAGGAGCAGCTGGTGAGCTTGAACTGCTGACCTTGCAGTTCACGAGGCTTTGTAGTGTGGCGCGTTAACCCACAGCTCCACATCAAGATCAAATAAGGTAAGAAATGCAAATACATTTTGACAATTGTAAAGCAATTTCCACATGCTGTTCTTAAGTCTTCCAGTGGGCTCCAACTCAAGTGACCCTGTATAGGGTTTCCAAGGCTATAAATCTTTGCAGGAGCAGAAAGTCTCATCTCTCTCCCACAAATTGGCTGGTGGGCTCAAACCACCAACCGTGTGGCTTCCAGTGCTTACCCTATAGAGCCACCATGCTCTTATGTTTACACTCAGGTGTGTAGCTTGTAAAAGTGAAAGCATTTTGATTTTCCAAATATTTCACACTTTAAAAATTGAAACACCTAATTGCAAAACCTGATTAAAATCTTTTATACTTATTCTGGAGTCCTGGTGTGGCACAGTAGGATAAGCACTGTAGGATAACCACAAGGTTGGCAGCTGCTCTTTAGAAACCCTATTCAGGGTCACTAAGAGTCAGAAGCAACTCAATGGCACTTACCAACAGCATACGTATTCTACTTTTGTTTCCATTTTTTAAAAAATATTTTATTGCATTTTTGGTGAAAGTTGATACAAGTTAGGCTCCAATTTGCCATCTTCCACACAAACTGTTCAGTGATATTATTTGCATGTATCATAATATGTCAATATTTTCTTTAATTGTGTTGTTTGTTCCCTTTCCAGTACTCTAGTTTCTCTGCCCTCTTATTTTCTCTGTTAGCCTTTTGATTCTGCACTGATCATTTTTAAGTACAGCACTGATCATAGAAATACTACCCTTTGTGTGTCACTCTGCTATTTTGCTAAAGGGTCAGGGAGGCTCAGTTCTAGGTTTAAAGAGTCTCTACTTCTAGGTTTAAAGGGCGATATTCTTTAGGGCAGGAGTTGTTGATGTTGTGAAG
>NW_006408606.1:9592345-9593501 GCF_000296735.1 Chrysochloris asiatica | reverse complement strand
CAGGTTCACTACGAGTCAGAACAGGTTCAACAGCATTTAACGATAACAGTCCTAGATTCAAAGGTCTGGGAAAATTATTTCACCTTTGAATTTTTTCATATGGGAATAATTGAAACTGTCAACTATATATTTCAAGCACTTGATACCAGATGTGTTTCAGAATTTTCCATATTTTAGGAAAATAATAAAGGCATACAACACCATGATGTGTAAATGGTAATATCCAATAACAAGACATAGTAATATTTCTGCAACAAAATACATGGATGAAAAGTCACACTAAGTGTGTTATAGGCTGAATTGTGTGTACCCCTAATGTGTTATAATCCTAACCCTTTAAACCTGTGATGTAATCCTGTTGGGAAATAGGATTTCTTTGTATGTTAGTAGCACAGTGTCAATATAGAGTGTATCCTAATCCTAATCATTGCTCAGCTATAAAAAGAACAGATTAGACACAGCGTTGTGTACACGGGGGAAGGGTAGCAGCAGGCAGACACCATGTAAGGATCACCTAGAAACCAAGAAACCAAGAAAGGTCAGGGTTTATCTACATGGAAGAAACTGACACAGCTGAGGCCTGCTTTTAGCCTCCAGATTGGAAAGCTTCACTTTAAAACAAATTTAAATAAATTCCTGTACTTTTGTTACAGCAGCACTAAGTAAGACAAAACGGAATAAATAAAGACTATAATTAGCATCATGAAATAAACTGAGTGGCAACAAAGGCTCAGACATAGCAAGGATTGTGAAAATAGCACAGGACTGGGTAGGGTTTTCTTCTGTTGTATAAAGGGTCACTTTGAGTCAGAACAAACTCAATGACACCCAACAAAACAACATAATTAGCCTCATATTTAAGTCACATTATGTCATTAAATAAATTCAAATCATGTCAGGCAAATGAGTCTTGAAACAAGCTTTGGTTTTCAAGGCTTTCTGGATTTTGAATTGATAAGAGATGAAGGATATGTAACACTGACTTTCTAAGATGCCATAAAAAAATAAAAGATAGTATGATTGCTATAGAATAAAGTGGTAAACATCAAAAGCGTAGATATTATTACCTTTTGTGAGCAAATCTCTGGATATGAAATTGAGTAGAAAGACTTAAGAATCAGTGTGTAGCCATTAGAGAGATGCAAATAAAAAAAAA
>NW_006408606.1:9563622-9591210 GCF_000296735.1 Chrysochloris asiatica | reverse complement strand
GAACAGAAGATACTTGTTGAAAGAAAGACCACCAGGAAAAATACAAAACAATATAGGCAGACTGACTGGTTACTATAAGAACAAGCAAGCTGCTCGCCCAGGAGACGTCAAGGCAAGTGGTTGGGTCCCCTCAGAGTAAACCCCTCCAAGACTAAGACTCAATGGAAATACACACTCTGATTGTTGACCACGATCATCACTGATAAAGGGAAGTGAGGGAAAAACAGCAATGAAGCTGCAAGCTAAGCCCTACAACGTTCAATAGATTCCTGTGAAGCCGGGTGAAGACCTGGTTAGCCAGCAGTGTGGCAAGACCTGGGGACTCTTGGGCCTGGAATCAGTGACATAGCCACAGAGGACTAGAGTGGAGAGTGAAGCATCCAGCTGATAAGAAGAGAGGGCATATACACAAGAACACCCACACTTGCAATTAATACCCACTTGACCTGGCTTCAATGACTGGATGATCAGAGCTCAACCAGAAGAAGAAAGAAGAGGAAAAAAAAAGTAATCTGATACAATTTGATGAATTTGACCTACACCTATGGAAGCAGTAGCTCAAAAGAGGGAACAAATCTTTACAGCAAGGATCATTCCCACCCCCTCCACACACAGAGAAGACAGGGAAGGGCAACTTGGACATTGGCTACCCAAAATGGGGGTGGGGGGGGCTACAAAGGCAAGAAGTGACTGGCTTACAAGCTTTCAAGAAGGAACCTAGATCCAGAGGGTGAGGAGGAAGGTAGACTCTCCACTGAGTAGTATCCAATCTGTCTAGGCAGGGCTGAAGAAAGGAAATGTGGATAGGTCTTTTGTGATACAGTAGTGAATAATTATCATCAGGACTGCTTGTGAGGGTTGTAAATGTAAAGGTAGACGTTCTGTAGCAAGGAGGGGCGTGATTAACTTTTTAGTCTAGGAGTGGAGGTCCCTGGGACCATCAAGGGAGAAGAGTGGAGAGCGGGACCCTACCCAGAGAAGCAGTGATACCTGAGATGGAGGCAGAGATGATGATGTAGAGAGATGGAGCAGCTGGGGACTTTAGATCCAGAGAGGGAGAGCGACTGTGTGCTGACGACAGGGGGGCAAGCTTGTAGTGTATACCCTCTGATTGGTTGATGATGCATGGAAGGGATTGTAACCATGGCAGTGAAATGATATATGATAGGATGAATGTAAAACCAATGTTATCCCATGTAAACTATCACATAATTCACAATAAAACATTAAAAAAAGAGAAAGAATCAGTGTGGATTAATAATACCAAATTGGCTCTATAGTGACTATGCAAGACTTAGTACAGGACAAAAAGCATGTAATTCAGAGCTAGATGGTTCTTATGACAAACTCTGCCCTACTTAGCTATTTGGCAATAAATTCTTAAATTGCAAAGGTCAGTTATAGAATCTGAAAATTCTTTAACTGAAAAATTTTTAACGGAGATAATACTGTGAAATACCGCACCTTGAAAGCTGCTGTAAGGATTTTAATATTCCAGTTGATTATAAAGACAGTATAAATAAATAGGAGTGCTCTGCGCAGTAAAAGGAGCCCTGGTGATGCAGTGATTCAGCACTCAGCTGCTAACCAAAAGATTGGTGGTTTGAGCCTACCAGTGGCTCTGTCCATGGGAGAAAAAAACTGCTGGTCTGCTCCTCTAATGAGTAATGCTTAGGAAACCCTATGGAGCTGTCCACTCTATCACAAGTGGGGCACAATGAGTCAGAATTCACTTGATGACATGCAACAGCATGAACAATAAATAACAGCTCTGGTAGTATAGTGGTTACAAATCAGGCTGCAAACTGCAAGGTCAGCAGTTCATAATTACCAGCTGCTCCACAGAAGAAAGATGAGGCTTTCTGCTCCCGTAAAGATTTATAGCCTTGGAAACCCTGTACAGGGTCGCCATGAGTCGGAACCCACTCCACGGCACATAACAACAACAAATCTAAAGGCTAATGGTTCAAAGCCATCCAGTAGTTCTATGGGATAAAAGACCAGGCAGCCTGTTTCTGTAAAGATTATAGACAACTCTAGGGCCAGTTCTGCTTTGTCACCTAGGGTTGCTATGAGTAGCACCTAACAACTCCAGGGCACCTAACAACAACAACATGCACAATAAGTTTTATGTAAAGATCACTAACACTGTTTTTCTTAAGCTACACCTTCCTTCCTACACTTAACCCCACCAGCTTCTCTCTCTCTCTCTGCTTCTTTCAATATAATCTATACTGACAGCATGCACTTGCATATATATGTACGTTGTTGTTAAGTGCTGCCGAGTTGGTTCCGACCCATTGTTGTTGTTGTTGTTGTTGTCAGGTGCCATCGAGTCAGAACTGACTCATAGCGACCCCATGCACAGCAGAACGAAACAATGTCCGATCCTGGGCCAACCTCACTACTGCCGCCACACTTGACGTCATCAATGATGCCACCTGGCTGATCCATCTCGTTGGGGGTCTTCCTCGTTTTCTCTGACCCTCCATATTACCCAGCATGACATCCTTCTCCAGCGACTGTTCCCTCCTAACAATATGTCTGACCCATAGCGACCCTGTATAGGGTTTCCAAGGAGCAGCTGGTGAGTTTGAACCGCTGACCTTGCAGTTCAAACGGCTTTGCAGTCTGGAACATTAACTCACAGTGCCACACATGGGGCTTCAAAAAGTTCGTGGAAAAATGGAATAGAAAGATAATGGAAATTTTCCACGAATTTTCGAAGCACCCATCCACCCAACTACCCACCTACCATATGTAGCTGCTGTTAAGTACCGTCGAGTTAATTCTGACTCATAACA
Source organism: Chrysochloris asiatica (assembly GCF_000296735.1). Taxonomy (NCBI): domain Eukaryota; kingdom Metazoa; phylum Chordata; class Mammalia; order Afrosoricida; family Chrysochloridae; genus Chrysochloris; species Chrysochloris asiatica. The sequence continues at coordinate 9,588,406 of NW_006408606.1, read as the reverse complement.
ACCCTGTACAGGGTTTCCAAAATCTTTGCGGGGGCAGAAAACCTCATCTTTCTTCTGTGAAGTGGCTGGCGGGTTCAAACCTCAGACCTTACAGTTCACTGTCTAGTGCTTATTATATGAAGCCAATGTGATGCCCTGCACCGCCCTCACCCCAATACATCATATACCCCTTATTCAAGTTTGTATTGTGGTAGTTTTTGTATGCCATTGAATCTATTCCAATACATAGCGACCCTGTATAGGGTTTCCAAGGCTGTAAATCTCTCAGGAAATAGAAAGCCTCATCTTTCTCCCTAAAAGACTGTTGTTGATAAATGCTGTGGAGTTGATTCCAACTCATAGTGACCCTGTATAGGGCTTCCAAGGAGCAGCTGGTGGGTTTGAACTGCCAACCCAGTTGTTCACAGTCCAGTGCTTATCTTACAGTGCTATACCAGGAGTCCTAAAAGAGTATGTTGTTGTTTTTAGGTGCTGTCGAGTCAGTTCCAATTCATAACAACCTTGTTTAGGGCTTCCAAGAAGAGGCTGTTGAGCTAGAACCGCCCACCTGGTGGTTCAAATTGATCTTGCAATCCAGCGCATTAACCCACAGCACGACCCCAGGACTCCTAAAAGAGCCTAGTATATATAAAAATTTTATATGCACTGTAATGCACCAAATTTGTCTTAAAAACATTAAATGCTGCATTTCGGTATTTCACAATAGTCACAAAACACGAAAAATACTTTTGTGAAATATGGCCTAAATTCTAATGCATTATAGCTCAAATTTACTTTAAACCATGTTTCTTCTTATATATAAATTAATTAATCATAGTGTACTTATTCCATGTCTTAATTTCCACTTATATTTTAAGTAAAATATTACATACTGAAACTTGGCAAAATATAGAAATACTGCTATAAATACTTCTATAAATTGGTTTTCATAGATCCACAACTGCTGTATTCTTTACCTTTCTCTTTTCTCCCCAGTTTCACATGAACCTTTGCAAATAATCGGTTGAAAAAAAAATAATGTAGCAAGGTATTACAGAATAGCCTACTAACCATACAGTCTTTCAAGATGTGCAGGCTGCTTTTTGTATTCTTCCTGTAGATGATCTGCCTCTTCCAGAATACAGCGATATTCTGGTATCAGAAAGTCTGTATTTCCCTCATGGACCTGCAATTCCTTATTTTAAATAAAATGTTCAAAATTAAATCTAAGTGTAATAGGAGAGCATTTACAATTTTAGAAGTTCTATCACAATAGGATAATGATTAAGAGTCCATAACATATATACTTACTTTTAAAGCATCAATTAACTGCACTTTCTTAGCCAAAAGCAACTGGTACTCCAGTTTAGGGTGGATTAGCTTTAACGTGTGTTTCACTGATACTTCATTTATCTCTAGAAGGAGTTGAGTAAGGACAATTAAGTTAGTCACAGAAACATTCTTATAATATCAACAACAACAAAAAAAAGAAAAACAAAACCAGAAAGAATAATCAGGGTTTTTTTTTGTATGTTTGTTTTTTACCATATGATATGTTGAGGTTAATTTTCCTTTTCGTAGCTTCCTTAGAGAGCACATCTTTCAGGATGGATATAGTAGAAATGTTGTCAGATTTAAAAACTCCTTCTCCTTTTCTGTAAAATTAATATATATATATATATATACTTCAGAAAGTAGTCCAGTAAATAGGTATTTTCTGACTAGAACCTAGTAATCAGATTTCATTTTGCTTTATATTCCTTTAAAATTGTTCATGTAAAGCTTATTTAAATAGGCAACCCTTTACTGTTATATTAACTATTATTCTGAACCTACTTATAAAGCTAAACAAAAGATCCTAGTTACATGGTTCCTAAAGATAGGGCAATTTTTATGTTCTTCATTTAAAACACAGCTTTTTTTCTTTTGTTTTCACTACTAATATTTATAATGTTAATCCTGTCAATATAATACTTTGAGATGTTGTTGTTGTTATTGTTAGGTGCCGTCGAGTTGGTACCGACTCATAGCAACCCTATGCACAACAGAACGCAACACAGCCTGAAATTATAATATGCTTCATCCTGAGAAAGTAAATCTGATATTAAACCTGAAAGAATGACATCTGCTGTTCTTCTATGCCCAGCATACACTGCCACTTTTTATATATACTGTTCTGTCTCATAGCAACTCTCTATAGAGTTTCTAAGGAGCAGCTGGTAAGTGTGAAACGCTGACCTTGTAGTTCAAACCGACCTTGCAGTCCACTGCTTATCTTACAGCACCACACGAGGACTCCCTACATAGTCACAGGACCCTTGTTTTTCTTTGGAAAGCCAGCTTCTTCCCCTCAGTTTCAGATGGCTTCAGTGGAACTGGCCTCAATCTCATTTTTAAGACTTCAGAAGGAGCCATGTAGCAGTGTATTTTATCCACTTGACCATAATGGTCTGAGCTGCACAATGATACTCAAATGTCTAATGGAAGTAGTAGGAAAGAGGCTCTAAGGGCAGCTGAAAAGGTATTGTTGGATGTAGCTACTGTGACCACCATGCCACTACATAGAAAAGCCAACAAAAGCACAAGTAGAGCTGCGCAATGGAAAAGGAGAAAGTCCTGATGATACTGGGTGAAGCTGAATCTAAGACTGATTGATTACTGTTAGCATTTTAAGTCATGTGAACCAACAAATTCCTTTTCTTCCCTTTTTGGTAGTTATGCCGGCTTGAATTTAGTTTCTTTTTTTGTGACCAAAAGTTTCCTAATGAATGTACACACCATTGTTGTGTACATTCAATGTTGGCTTTCCTAATGAATGTACACACCATTGTTGTGTAGTCAATGTTGGCTTTTTAATGGCTTTTCACATACAGAAATAATTTATACTGACTGGCTGTAGACATTATGTTCTTTCTTCTAGAAAGTTGAATAACATACACTACTCCGGGTATGGCACTGTGGATAAACACTGGACTGCTAATCACAAAGTGGATGGCTCACACCCACCCCCTACTCCTTTGAAACCCTATACAGGATCGCTGTGAGTCAGACACGTAACAACTACTATTTCACTTCCATGATTTCTCTAGTTTTTAATCTATTAACAGATTAACGGTTTACAAGGTTTATCTTATTTTACTCTTCAATAATTCAATACTATTATTTCCATTTCTCAAAAAGAAAAATAAAACTCAGAAAGTTAAGCAATTTTGCTACGGTTACATAGCTGGTGAGTGACAGAGTCAAGATTCAAACCTATGCCTCCAAAGCACACTACTCTTCATAATATGTATTTTATTTAGGATGCATCAAAACTATTACTGAGGATCTACTATGTGCAAAGCCATGTGTTAGGTACTTGGGAGTATACAAGATAACTAAGAAATAGACTCTGTCCATGAGAACCTCAAGGTCAGTGGTTCAAACTCCCCAGCCACTCCTCAGAAAGCCTATGCAGGGTTGCTATGAGTCGGAAATGACCCAACAGCACTTAGTAACAACAACAAAAACTTACTGTTTAATTTTAAAAGACAAGCATACATAAAAATTACTGTATATTTCAAACTTACTAATTATTGCTAAGTGCTGTCGAGTTGGTTCCCACTGATAGTGACCCTATGTAGGGTTTCAATGGCCACCTTCCAGTTCAAGGCAACCTTGCGGTCCAGTGCTTACCCTTCAGGACCACATTAGGTGCTAGCATGTCAATTTTCAATACATAGAGACTCCACATGGCAGAGTAGAACTGCCCCATAGGGTTTTCTAGGCTGAAATATTTATAGAAGCAGTTTGCCAGGTCTTTCTCCCACGGAACAGCTGGTGTGTTCAGTGAATCTTTCAATTAGCAGCCAACTACTAATTAACCACTTTCCCACCATATAACAATAAATACCAGGAACAGGTCAAAATAAAATGACACAGAAACAAAGAAGTGAAAGAAAGAAGGCTTTAAAATTAGCTACGGAGTTGGGACTTGGTGGATAAGTAGTTTTGACTATTAACGAAAGAATAGTTACGGACACAGATGGTAAAGAGCAAAAGTCGGTTATTATAAAAATATATAATGTGCTTGGTCTTGTTATTAGGTGCTGTCATGTGGGTTCCGACTCACAGCAACCCTGTACAGGGTTTCCAAGAAATAGCTGGTGGGTTAGAACCACTGAAGCTGGGGTTCAAACCAACCTTATAGTCCAGTGCTTATCCTAGGAGCACCACACCAGGACTCCATCTAATGTGCTTTGTTGTTGTTGTTAAGTGCTGTTGAGTCAATTCCAACCCATAGTGACCCTGCAAAGGGTTTCCAAGGAGCAGCTGGTGAGGCTGAACCGCTGACCTTGCAGTTCAAACAACTTTGCAGTCTGATGCATTAGCCTCCAGTGCCACACCAGGACTCCATATAAAGTACTAGAACGTATCAAATTGTCTACTGTTATTTAAATGTGAGAGGTTCAAGACCTGGTTGTATATCAAAATAAGAACCTTGATGGCACTATGGGTTAAGTATTGGACTGCTAACCACAAGGTTGGTGGTTTAAACCCACAGCTATGAGTTAAAACCAACTCAATGGCACAACAACAATATGTTCAGAAACAGAAAAACTATTTAGCTCAAAAGGAACCCTAGTACCACAGTAGTTAATGGCTTGACTGCTAACCAAAAGGTAAGCAGTTCGAACCCACCAGCCACTCCGCAGGAAAAAGAATAAAGATTTACAGCCTTGGGAATCCTATGGCATTTAATTCTACTGTCTTGTAGGGTGGCTATGAGTTGAATCAATGACAGTGGGTTTGGTCTGGGGGCTTTTATGGAGCTCATGGGAGATGACTGCTATGTGAATGGGAAGGGTGAAGGATTACAACTGAATCCCTGAGGACAATATAGAAGAACACAGTCCTCCACACTCTAGCATTGTTGTTAAAAAGTGCTGTAGATTTGGTTCCAACCCATAGAGACTCTGTGTAGGGTTTCCGAGGAGCAGCTGGTGAGCTTGCACAACCGACCTTGTGGCTCAAATTAATTTTGCAGTCCATCACATTAACCCACAGTGCCACTCTAGCATGTTGTTGTTGTTATTGTTAGGTGCCATCGAGTCAGTACTGGCTCATGTGACCCTATGCACAACAGAACGAAACACTGCCTGGTCCTGGGCCGACCTCACAATTGTTGCCACGCTTGAACCCACTGATGCTGCCATATTGCCAATCCATCTCACTGGAGTCTTCCTCTTTTTCTCTGACCCTCCACCTTACCAAACATGATATCCTTCTCCAGCGACTGGTACCTCCTGACAATATGTCCGAAGTATGAGAGATGAAGTTTGGCAATCCTGGCCTCCAAGGAGCACTCTGGCTGCCCGTCTTCCAATACAGATCTGTTGGTTCTTTTGGCAGCCCATGACACTTTCAATATTCTCCAACACCATAACTCAAAAGCATCAATTCTTCTACGGTCTTCCTTATTCACTGTCCAGCTTTCGCATGTATATGAGGTTATTGAAAATCCCATGGCCTGGGTCAGGTGCACCTTAGTCCTCTTTACTCTTCAACACTTTAAAAAGGTCTTGTAAAGCAGATTTGCCTAATGCAATACATGGTTTGATTTCTTGACTGCTGCTTCCATGAGTGTTGATAGTTGATCTAAGAAGAATGAAGTCTTTGACAACTTCAATCTTTTCTTCATTGGTAAGAATGTTGTTTATTGGTCCAGTGGTGAGGATTTTTGTTTTCTTTACTCTAGCATGGTAGCCTCTAGAAGACTGCCTATTTCCCTAAAGTTGAAGTCATTGCCTATTTTGCATAATAATGCATATTTTGCATAATTCCAAATGGAATTATGACAAATCTTCAAATCAATTTGAGGATTGCCATCTTTACAGTGTCTTTATATTGATGGCTTTAGGCTATCTTACTCCATGTAATTGGAGTCCTGGTGTGGCGCTGTGGGTTAATGCACCAGACTGCAAAGCCATTTGAACTGCAACATCGGTGGTTCAAGCTCACCAGCTGCTCCTCGGAAACCCTATACAGGGTCGCTATGTGTCGGAACCGACTCGACAGCACTTCACAACAACAACTCCATGTAATTAAGTTTTATATGACAATTAAATTTCTAACATTCTTCACATAAGTTCTACAACTCAAACAAAACTCACTGCCATCAAGTCAATGCTGACTCATAGCAACCATGTATAGGGTTTCCAAGGCTGTAAAGCCAACCTATAGGTTTTTTGCTTTTTTCCCTAATTGTTAATGCTATTCTGAAATGAGTCTTTACTAACAGTGTATTTTCTAACTGCTTATTGTGAAGAAATTATGAAAGGCTGTATTGCTCTTTGCATAGTCATCTTTATATAATCATTTTTGTAAATTCATTCTACTTATTTTTTAATAGATCCTCTCGAATGGTCAGGTATTCTATCATATTATTTTCAAATTATTCCTGTCTTAGAGCAAACAAAACCTAGAAGTCCAATTTGCTTACATAAAAACAACAGTTGTGAACAGTAATGAGTCTGATTTACCTGTAGGTACTTTCAAGTTGTGTATCCAGGAAGGTGTTCTGAAAATAAAATGTCACACCTTCTCCTGACGGTGGCTTCTCAGGAACTTCAGGAAGGCAAAAAACCACCCAGGAATGAACTTCAGCAAAACTGAACTGTCCAGTTAGAGTCAGTGTATTCATGGGTCTGTAATTAAATAACAGCACGCATTAATTAGTATGTGTGAAGATGTGGATATAGACTATCTATCCAAGGGAACTTCAACAAGTTCTTGGAAAAATTGTATTATCTATTAATTCTACTTTTCCACAAACTTTTGAAGCCTGCTACACATGAACAAACAGAATTTTGTAATAGTTGCTAAACAAATATAAAAGCACTCACTTAACTTTTCTCATATTAATCTTACACACCAAATAAATAAACATTTCAATTTCATGGGAAAATTTTAAATATCCTTTATTTTTATTATTATAACATGATTTACCAATAAAACCCACTTTACTCATATATATTTCATTTTTGAAAAGTTCACCTAGTATTTCTATATAAACTATAAAACATATGCACAGAAGAGTGTCCTTAAGAAAATAATGCACAGAACATGAAGGCAAAGAGTGAGACTTTGGAATAGGATAGACATGAATTTAAAAATTTGAAAACTATGTGTCATTGGGCAAAAATAAATACTTGTTCTACGTATGTTTAAAACAAATCAAGTGGATAATTAAACAAAATTATTAAAATGCAAATTGTATAGAATTAAAGATTGAGAAGGAACTTTCAATAGGCTTTAGAATTGAGGAACCTGATAGCTGAAACAGTTGGTATGATTCAGATCAACGCTCTACTTGGAGATGAGAAACCAAGGTCCACAGAGGCTGAATTATTTCCCCAAAGTCACAAAGAAAAGGATAGAAAAATTCCAATCTACTCTCTTGATTCTGTTTGTTATTCTATCCACCACATTATACTGCTTCCATTAACCCAACTTTGACTTTTAAGCAGGAAGATACCCTTAGAAAATAAGGAGTCTATTCTTTTCAATGTTTTCCAAAAATTTCCCAAGCAGATCCTTTCTCACTAGATATCTGATTGCTCATCTTTTAAATTATAAACTAGTTACAGCTTTTAAATTTTAACTAATCAAATTATAAAACAGAATGAACATGGGTTTTAACCTCAAATCACAGCACTTACACAAGGGGGCTTCATGGAATTAAAAGACAATGGAAGTTTTCCATGAACTTTTTAAAGTCCCTTTGTATATAAGTCAGGGAACACAGTGGTTTTATAGGACAAACACTGCACTGCAAACCACAAGGTCGGCAGTTCTAGTCCACCAGCTGAACCCCACAAAGGTTTGAAAACAAAGCAAGCCTGGAAACCCTAATACAAGGTTCCTATGACTCAGAACCAACTACACAGCACTTAACAACATACAAGTCAAAACTATTACTACAAAATCAGAAAAACCTTTATTAAACAGACATACTGGCACTGTTAAGGAGCTCTGGCAGTATAATGGTTACGAATTGGGCTGAGAACCTTAAGGTCAGCAGTTTGAAACTGACTCCACGGCACATAACAACAATAACAACAACTGGCACTGTAGGATAAGCACTGGACCTCAAGGTCAGTTTGATCCATTAAGGTTGGTAGTTCAAACTCACCACACAGGGTCACTATGAGTCAGAATCTACTCAATGGCACTTAACAACAATGTTTCACAAAACATCATCCATCAAGGTCTATACATTTCTGAATGCTGTGTTTCCATCTCTCTAGCCCATTCCTGAAGAATTCTGCACTCTTCAATTTACACGTCAAAACGGCAGTTTCAAATTCTCAAGGGACTCAAATCATGTTCCTTTTCCATGGTCTTTGAGTTTGGGGAACAAAAAAATCTGAATGGGCAAGGTCAGGGTTGAAGAGTGGATGAGGTAAGGCTTCCCAATGAAATTCTCACTCTTGCTGACTTCAAAGAATGAGCAGGTGCATTGTCATGATGGAAAAAAAATTCTTTGGTGCAACTTTCTCACCAATGCAGTTTTCAATTTTCTTAAAACTTTTTTTCTAATAAGCCACTGTGATTGTCCTATTTCCTTCATGAAAATCTATCAAGATTATCCCTTTGGAATCACATTAGAAGGTCATAGACAGAGTGGGATAAAATGTAGTATAAACCTCAAAATCATAAAAACAGATACATTATGGATCAGACAATAGACTGGTGGAACCCTGAGACTATGACCCTTGGTTCCCACCTCAGATCTGGAACTGAACTCCTCCCCATAGCTTAATTTTCAACCAAGCAATACATAGGTATGTAGGGGAACAACACTAGTGGGGTACACACCATGGAGTGGTCACCCATTGTAGACCAAAAGGCCAGTCTTTACCCACAGATAAAGTTCAGAAGGGTTGGGAAAGGAGGAGGAATGGAAACAAGAAACACTAGGAGGAACTGGCAGGCTACACTGAGGGGAATGCAATCACTGAGATGAAACAAGGTGTATGCTTTGTTGAATGCAAAGCTGATGATCTACTCTGTAATGATATACTGACTTCACAATAAAAAGTCAAAAGAAAAAAAGAAGTAAATAGGTCTAGATAGAGACTGTTGAGAAACAATAGCTTCACATTCTGACATTTGTTTAATAAAGGTTCCTATGATTTTATGGAGTCCTGGTGTGCGCTGTGAGTTAAAGTGCTGGACTGCAAAGTCAGTTTGAGCTGCAAGGTTCAGGCGCATCAGCCCCTCCTTGGATACCCTAGACAGTGTCGCTGTGGCTAGGAACCAACTCAATGGTGCTTAACAACAACAATGATTTTATAGCAATATCTTTTTTTTCCACAGAGAAATCATAATATTTTTATTATAAAATATTTTTTTTCTTACAGCTAGTATATAAAGCTCCTGTCTTCCTTACATCAATATATGAATAATTTTATTTACATATATCACCCTTGAGATGAGCTCAATAGCCATCTGCTACTTAGCTTTGTATATAAGAATTGGAATTTCAAGATATTATCAAAGCATTACCAAACACCATGGGATAACATAACTGACATTCAAATTCAAGTGAATATGATGCTTCCTTTCAATTAACTTGCTATTTCTAGTTCAATGTACATTCAACCATATAGCAATACTTTTTGATTTATCCTTATATCCTACTTGTTGTTATTACCTGAAATTCTGTGAACTAGAGCAGTGATTGCCCCTATTTATCATGTACTAGAACAAAATTTACTCACAATGTATATCATCAAACTATATGCATCTATACATACATATTAAAGATCATACATAAAGTTTTTTTAAATTAAGTATAGGTAAAAGTTTTTAAAAAGGGACTTGTTTAAACATGTTTGGTTTGAAATAACCCACGCATGTGTGAACTAGAACCCTAGTAGCAATACTTTTTGACTTAGCCTTATATAGATACTTTTCTGGGCCTTCATTTATCATTAGGAAAATGGAGATAGTACTACCTGTCTTGCTGTATGAATTACATAATAATGCATAATCACCTGGCACAGGGCAGGTATTTAGTAATTGTTCTTTTTTTTTTTCTTTCTTTCCCTTTCCTTCCATTTAAGTCAACAGTCTCTTCATCTTCAGGGAGAATAGAAACTACAAACAGGAGGATTCTTACATTGGAGTGGAAGTCAGATATAACAGAAACTATGGCTCAAGGTCGCAGTTCAAGCTCACCAGCTGCTCCTTGGAAACCTTATACAGGGTTGCTATGGATAGGAACCGATTCGATGGCACTACACAACAACAGCAACAAATGGCCCTGCAAGATAAATACTGTCTGCAAGGTCAGTTTGAACCTCAAGGTCAGTGGTTCAAACTCAGCAGCCACTCCTCGGAAACCCTATACAGGTTCACTATGAGTCAGAACCAACTCAACGGCAATTAACAACAACAGTCACAGCCATAGGGATTGTGGATGAACCCACTAGCAGCCCATGGAAGATTTGCCAGCCAGCTTCCTAAAAGATTACAGCCTTGGAATCCCTATGAGGCAGTTTTACTGTTCTAAAGGGTTGCTATGAGTCAGAATCAACTAGACAACAGTGGGTCTAGTATTACAACCAATTGTTCTAATACCATTACCTGAGATGAAAGGAAAGGAAATGTAAAGTCTGAAGTTACTACAATAAGGTCCTATTAACAAAGAACTAAGGAGCTCTGGTAGCGTAGTGGTTATGAATCGGGCTGCAAGCCTCAGGGTCAGCAGTTCGAAACTACCAGCTGTTCTGCGGGAGAAAGGTGAGGCTTTCTGCTCCCGTAAAGATTTACAGCCTCGGAAACCCTGTACAGGGTCGCTATGAGTCGGAACCGACTCCACGGCACATAACAACAACAACAAAGAACTACTTGATGATTTGAATGCTAAACATTATTTGCTCAAGTGCATGTGTATGAAATATAGACGCTATCTTTATGATCTCAGAATAGTTGCTGTTGTTGGTGGCCACATGTGTGCAGAGCAGAACTGGTCCATGTTTGTTTGTTTTTTTAAATGTTTTATTATGAATTATGTGATAGTTTACATGGGAAGACATTAGTTTTACATTCATCCTATCGTATATCATTTCATTGCCATGATTACAATCCATTCTATGCATCATCAACCAACCAAAGGTTGTCCCTTGGTCACCCCTCTCCCTCTCTAGGTCTAAAGCCCCAAGCTGCTCTGTCTCCCCACGTCATTGTCTCTGTCTCCATCTCTGGCATCACTACTTCTCTGGGTAGGGTCCCGCTCTCCGCTCTTCTCCCTTGATGGACCCAGGGACCTCCACTCCAAGACTGCAAAGTTAATCACTCCCCTCCTTGCTATAAAACATCTACCTTTACATTTACAGCCCTCACAATCAGTCCTGATAACAATTATTCACTATCCTTTCATCAGCCCCACGGTTTTAAGAAGGTAGCCAGGCCTGTGAATGGTTTCCAACTGCCCTTCTTTTGGTTAGCAGTAGAGCACTTAACCATCTGCACTACCATGAAAGACATCAAAGTCTAACTTAAACTAGCCTCTGAAATAAAACCAATAATTTTATGTTATTATCAAAAATATTTATTTAAAAAATTTACAAGGAACTACCAGAATTTAGACTAAGAAAATAAAAAGAGCATTTAATTGTGTAGTATCATTTCCTCTGTCCTACCTGTCATGATCAATAAAGTGAGTTCTTTGATGAAGTGACAGGGGTTTGATCTGGTACTGGTGGACCTGACAGGTTTTAGGCTGAATTCTTGGGGTCACATATGCTTGAAGTGTGCCATACTGGCCTTCAATTGAACGAATCTGATTCAATACAAAAAAAAAAGAAAAAAGAAAAAGAAACATGAATCTAGGAACATAAGTGTATCTTTAAGATATTCAACACAAGCAATCAAGTACTTATGCTTTAATCTCGGTAATATTTGGAAAAAATAATGGTATTCTGTTAAACAACCAATTTTTACCACTAAAGGAAAATGAAAAAAATTATGGCAGTAATAGCAAAATCAATCTGTAAGAATTACCTCCACCCCATATTTTCAGTTGATTTATCCATACTTACCAATGCTACTCCATTCCATATACTCTCACACTGCCTGGTCACATCCAGAAATAAAGGTATATACAGTGGGTCCTTGAACAATACGGGTTTGAACTGCCTAGATCCACTTATACACACATTTTTTTCCCTGTTATTGGTGAGATAAGCTCCCGTGTTTCAAGTATCCATTTAAAATGCCCTGTGATGCTAACCACTACTGACTGCCTCCCAGGGCATTTTCACGGGAGACGTGAAACAAACCTGTGTAAAAGTGGGGACATGCAGATCAAACCATAATGGTCAAGGGCCAACTGTAATGCATTTTATACAGGGTGATATAAAAAAAACAAAAAAAAACCCCGAAAATCAACACATTTTTGTTGAAGAGATAAATGAGTTTTCCAAATAGCTGATACTTATGTGGAATACATTTGCTCAGAAATACAGATATTATAGCATGTAATTATTGCTATTAAAAAAAAAGTTGGACAGTGAATACGGAAGACTGATGCCTTTGAATTATGGTGTACTAAAAACTGCCAGAAGAATGAACACATCTGACTTAGAGGAAGTACAGCCAGAATGGTCCTTAGAAGTGAGGATGGCAGGAACTTTGGGAATGTTATCAGTGGTAAGCATCTCTAGAGAAGCATGCTTGGTAAAGGAAAAGGTCAGTAAAAAAGAGGAAGACCCTCAGTGAGATGGGATTGACACCGTGGCTACAGCAACAGACTCAAGCACAGCAATGACTGTGAAGATGGTGCACGATGGGGCAGTGTTTCAGTAGGTTGTACATGAGTCAGAACCAACTTGATGACACCTAGCAATAACAATTGTTCTAAAAATCTACCAACTTTAAAAAAATTTTTTTTTCCCCATGAACTTAATTCTTTATTTTCAGTGAAAACAGAGATGCATAATGTGGTATAATGAATTATTTAATATCTCTTCTAGCCTTATCTTTGTAACTCCCACCAAACAACTCTTTCTCTGCTGGATCTGGATAAGAGAGAAGGTGGGAGAAGATACTGATAGGAAGATATGAATCAGCTGTGGAAGGTTGGTGCTCATTATATTTTTGCACATAACAATAATGTAATTGTAACACATTTGTACTGGAAGATAGTTTGGGGCTACTTTGAATATGGCCGCTTGACTATCAATCGATTATGATGATGTAATCAAAACATTCCAGGAATTTTGCCAAAGCGAACCCTGCGATAAAAAACATCCTAAAGGGATTCTGTGGGCTTGAGAACCAACAAGAACAGACAACAACCAGAATTTGACATACGTGGCAGCACTACCCAGAACGCAATCAACAAATGGAAGAGTTGAGAACAGAACAAAACTATAAAAACAAATTCAGAGGATGTGGGAGGTCAGTCTATGATCAAAACAATTACAATGTGAAAGAAGGTAAACACATAAGAAAAGAGATACAGGTGGTGAGAAGGTCAGGTGGACTACAGGATAAAATAGACTGCCTTAAATAGAGGGAAAGATTAACGGAATATAAGGTAACCACAATGGTGGGGTTGGGATGGGGGATTTAGGGAGAGTTGGAGGGAGGCGACGATAGAGCATAGGGTGGGGTGTTGGGGAGGGATGAGGCGGAAGAACAAGTTGATAGGGGACACTGAGACAGGTTTGCATGGGCTAAGTGCTGTTGTTAGGTGCCATGGAATCAGTACCGACTCATAGCGACCCTAGGCACAGCAGAACGAAACACTGCCCGATCCTGGGTCAACCTCACTATTGTTGCCACGCTTGAGTCCATCGATGCTGCCAACTGGCCTATCCATCTCGTTGGAGGTCTTCCTCTTTTTCTCTGATCCTTCATCCTACCAAACACGGTATCTTCTCCAGTGACTGGTCCCTCCTGACAATATGTCCGAAGTATGAGTGATGAAGTTTAGCCATCCTGGCCTCCAAACAGCACTCTGGTTGCACTTCTTCCAACATGGATCTGTTTGTTCTTTTGGCAGCCCATGGCACTTTCAATATTCTCCTACAACACCATAACTCAAATGCGTCAATTCTTCCACGGTCTTTCCTTATTCACGGGCCAGCTTTCGCATGCATATGAGGTTATTGAAAATACCACGACTTGGGTCAGGTGCACCTTAGTCCTCAATCTGACATTTTTGATCTACAACATTTTAAAAAGGTCTTGTGCAGCAGATTTGCCTATTGCAATACGTTGTTTGATTTCTTGACTGATGCTTCTGTGAGTATTGATAGTTGATCCAAGAAGAATGAAGTCCTTGACAATTTCAAACTTTTCTCCGTTGATAAGAATGTTGTTTATTGGTCCAGTGGTGAGGATTTTTGTTTTCTTTACATTGAGATGTAATCCATACTGAAGGCTGTGTTCTTTGATCTTCATCAGTAAATGTTTTAAGTCCCTTTCACTTTCAGCAAGCAAGGTTGTATCATCTGCATATCGCAGGTTGTTAATGAGTCTTCCTCCAATCCTGATGCCATGTTTTTCTTCATATAACCCAGCCAAATGGGACAGAGGTAAATAGTGATGCATGCTCCACCTTGGAACAACAGGGCTCTGTGATACAGGGATGCAGACATAGTTTGAAGAGCAGAAATAATACTAAGATGCATAACTGTCTTATGAATATTGGTTCCCTTTGCCTACTATTGTAAAATACACACTTGAGTGGGATAGAAAGGTATGACAGAAAACATGATGACAGAAAACTTGTAAGCCCGTCTTCAGCCTATAACTGATTGGAGTACCTAAAAAGGGTTCTAAAATTTGCCTAGTGAAATATGCCTCTTGTGGAGCCTAATATAGGACCATACATGGAATCCTGAGTCCCATCCAGAACCTTCTGAGGTGGGATATTCCCACTAGCAAGGACAAGCAGACCAACTTGGAACAGCTAGAGCAACAGAAGATACATTTTTAAAGAAAGATCATCAAGAAACCACCCCAAAAAATGTCTGTATGACTGGTTACTACAACAATAAGCAAGCTGTTCACCAGGAAGCCTTCAAGGCAAGCAATTAAGTTCCTTCAGGACAAACCCCCCTCTAAGACTGAAACTCAAAGGGAACACATGAGCAGGCATGTAAGCTTGCTGGCAACCACATTGGTCTACTGGTGAGTGGAAGAGGGGGAAAGGCAGCAATAAAGAATTGGGCTGAGTTCAACTATGGTCCATAGACACCCCGTTGACCTGGAGATGAGAAGAGAGAAGAGGAAGGCTGGTCCAAAG
The DNA here is from genome assembly GCF_000296735.1 of Chrysochloris asiatica. Classification (NCBI taxonomy): domain Eukaryota; kingdom Metazoa; phylum Chordata; class Mammalia; order Afrosoricida; family Chrysochloridae; genus Chrysochloris; species Chrysochloris asiatica. Next base: position 9,573,123 of record NW_006408606.1, on the reverse strand, counting down.
TATGGTAAGACCTGGGGACACCTGAGCCCATGGACAAGGACACAGTCACAGAGGGCTAGAGCTGAGAGTGAAATATCCAGCTGATATAAAATGAAGAAAGATGCACAAGAACACCCACACTTGCAGATAGTACCCATTTGAGCTAGCCTTGATGGCTTGATAATCACAACTTGACTAGAGGAAGATTTAAAAAAAAAAAATTTTTTTTTTTCTTTGCTAAAGGCAACAAGGGTAAATTTCTACAATTTGATGAACCAGACCTATACTCATAGAGGCAGTAACTCTAAAGACCAACAGAAAGGGAAGGAGTCTTCACATCAAGCACCAATGCCATCCCCTCTATACACAGGGTAGATAGGGACAGTCAACTTAGACATTGGCTACCTAAAATGAGGGGTGTTAAAGGCACGAAGTAATTGGCTTTCAAGGTTTCAAGAGGGAGTTTAGTTTAATAGTGTGTAGGGGAAGAAAGAGTTACCACTGAATAGTTTCATCTTGTCTAGATGGGTCTGGTTAAAAGAGATGGGGATAAGAGTCTTATGATTCAATAGTGAGCAATTATTATCATGACTAATTGCGACTGTCACAATTATAAAGGTAGAAGTTTTGTAACAAAAATGGGAGAGTAGTTAATCTTATAGTTCAGAAACAAAGGACCCTGGGACCATTAAGGGAGAAGAGCACAAGAGGAATGTGGGACCAGAAGCAGTGACACCAGAGATAGAGGCAGAGATGGGGACATGGAAAATGGTAGTGGCTGAGGATTCTAGATTCATGGGAAGAAAGGGACTAAGAGATAGTGGCCAGGAGGCAGACTTGCAGACTGTGCCCTTCGGTGGTGTAAATTACTATATATGCCTGAGTGTTTAAACCCCTCCCCCTAAAAAACCCAGCTAAAGTGAATAGAAATACTGTTAACCGATGGTATATGGAAGGGATTATAATCATTGTAATGAAAAACAGTGTATGATTTGTTGAATGTAAAACTGGTGATCTGCTCTGTAAACTTTCACTTATTCAACAATAAAAACTTTAAAATATATATATATTAGGTGCCATCAAGTCAGTACCAACTCATAGCCACATTATGCACAACAGAAGGAAACACTGCCTGGCATTGCACCAATCAATCCTCTTTGGGGGTGGGGGCGCAGGGGCTTCCTCTTTTTCATTGACCCTCTTTACAAAGCACAATGTCCTTCTCCAGGAATGAAGTCTGACCATCCTGGCTTCTAAGGAACATTCTGGCTATACTTGTTCCAACATAGATTGGTTGTTCTTTTGGCAGTCCATGGTACTTTTAATAGTCTCCTCCAACACCATCAATTCTTCTATGGTCTTCTTTATTCATTGCTCAGCAAACTCCATGGCAACAACAACAACAATTACTAATTTACTGACACGGTTTTGTTTTGCTTTTTTTGAGTGTCATCTAGTTGGTTCTGACTCATAGGTGGTAACCTGTATAGGTTTTCCAAGGAGCAGCTGGTGGTCTTAAACCACCAACTTTCAGTTAGTAGTCCAGGGCTTATCCTACAGCACCATACCAGGACTTGTTAGTGATATATAATTTTCGATGTTTAATGTTCAAGCATGGTTAAACTTATTCATAAAATATACTTAAGTATATTATTTTAGAAAAAGCTTATCCCAATTTTTCCATTTTCACTAATGAACTTATGTACAACAAAACAAACTGTTCAGAAAAAAATGACATTTAGATGGCACTTCTCTGAGGGAGCCCTGCTGGCACAGTGGGCAAAATCTTGGGCTGTTAACAGAAAAGTTGATAGCTTGAATCCAGCTGTTCTGAGGGGGGAAGATAAGGCAATCTGCATCTGTAAAGATTTACAGCTTCAGAAACCTATGTAGCAGTTTTACTCTGTCCTATAGAATCTCACTGACTGTAGGATAAGTACTGGACTGGTAACCACAAGGTCAGGGGTTCAAACCCACCAGGTGCTCCTCAGAAACCTCATACAGTGTCTCTATGAGTTGGAACCAACTCAACAGCACTTAACAACAACATATGGTTGACTCCATGTTAGTGAGGTTAGCTTTTTATTTGGGACTTCTCTTAACCAGGAGTGAAATAATTCTGGTATAACAGCATTTCTTTTGAAAATCCAAACTGATTCTCAGAATGTCATTAACATTAGGAAAAAAGTTATAGTTCCTCATTCTTACAACACAGCTGTATTAAAATTTTTAAATGAAAAACAAAATTAATTATAAATTAACTATTAAAAAGATATATATATATTAAACCCAGTACTTAATATTAAAAGTTATTATATTACTAAAATTTGAAAGGTTTTCTCTTAAAATAAATGATGATGATAAATGACATTACTGAAATATAATCAGCAAAATACAGACAGTAACAAATTACAGAGTAAATGGACCAGATACTTCAATAACTAAGTTTCCTTATTTGGACCAGAGTTGGATAAAACCATAAAAATGAAAACCAGTGCAATTCAAATACTGAAGAATTGATGCTATTAAAGTTTTTTTTTTTCCCCCTTAATGTGATTAACAGTATTATCTTTTAAAGATACATATGAGGGGACTTCAAAAAGTTCATGGAAAATAGAATGAAAAGATAATGTAATTTTTCCATGAACTTTTTAAAACCTCCTTGTACTAAAATATTTACAAATGAAATTATAAAATGCTTTGTATTTGCTTCAAAATAATTTGGGGTGGGAGTGATAGCATAAACATGGAGACTCACTACTTTTATGTCTATTTGAAATTTGCATAATAGAAAATCACAAAAATTTCTAGTTAGACAAACTTTTATGATGTATTATCTTACAGAAGGTGAATTGTTGTTGTTGTGAGGTACCATTGAGTCATGCTAATGATTTGTTGTTGTTAAGTGCCATCAAGTCGATTCCGACCTGTAGCGACCCTGTATAAGGTTTTCCAGGAGCACCTGGTGAGCTTGAACCACCAACCTTACAGTTCAAACAATTTCGCAGTCTGACGCATTAGTCCACAGCACCACACCAGAACTCCATGCTAATGATAAATAGGCTTTAATTCAGTCCAAACCATTAACAATCAATTCAAAAGAAACAGTCCAATATGACTCATTTCAGAGAGAAAAATCCAAGGAAAGAAATTATATCAGATGTTGCAAGATAAAGTAAAGAAAAAAGAAAGTTCAAACATTTAAGAAAAGGTAATTTAAAAAATATTTACCTTGAGTTCCAGTCTTGTAGTATTTGCTTGGCACCGATAAGTGGCAAGAAGAAAGTTGTCATTTGACTAGAAAAAAATCAAAGTAAAGGAAAAGGATGAATTCATGCTTTTGATGAAAATAGCATCAATAATAATTGTGGTTACTATTTACTGAGCACTTATCATTTAGGGGAGCCCTGGTGCGGTAGTGGTTTAAGCATTGAGCTGCAAACCATAGGGTCAGCAGTTCAAATCCACCAGCTGCTCAGAAACCCTGTGGAGAAGTTCTACTCTGTCATACAGGGTCACTATGAGTTGGAATTGACTCGATGGCAACGGATTTTTTTCATTTGGATGGCAATGTGTTAAGCACTTTTTAAACATGTTCTCATTTATTCCTCCAACAACTCTATGCAGTAGATTTTACTAATAGGTTTTGACATAAGAAACTGAGACTACAAAAAATTAAATACTGTTCCCATATCTATTAAATGATGACAGTGGAATTCAAATTCAGATCTTTAAGACTCTTAAGCTTGAAAGCTCTTTCTTCCTAGGCTCTCTATAAAAATTTTAAAATTAAGAATTATTAAATTAGTAACAATGAAAAGTTCTAATATTTATATAATAAAGACATGTACGATAATGTTTGATGTTCGAATGTTTTTATTTTCACAAATATCTATAGAGAACTGAGAAGTATCTGTAACCCCAGCAAATATTACAGTGTGTATGGTGGTGGTGATGGTTGTGTGCTGTGGAGTCAATTCCAACTCATAGCAACCCTATAAAGGGTTTCTGAGGCTTTTTAAATCTTCAAGGAAGCAGAAAAGTCTCATCCTTCTCCTATGGTGCAGCTGGTGGGTTCGAACGTAGTCCAATGCTTATCATATGGAGTCACCATGCTCTCTAGCATACTGTAGGCACTCAATATATGTTTGCTGAATTTAATTGAAGATGTTCCTTCAAATATTGTAACTGCTTAAGATTGAATATTAAGCTACTAAACATGAAAATATATATATACAGGTACACAAATTAGAAAAAGAGACAAAGTAATGTGAAACTTATGCAATTTCCATGTATGGCTATTCTCTGTTTTGGTGGCACTGGGCTGCTAACTGCAAGGTCAGTGGTTTGAAACCACCAGTCATTCCTTGGAAACCCTATACAGGGTCACTGTGAGACAAAACCAACTCCACAGCACTTAACAACAACAATAAACAACTAAAGAAATATAAAGGAGACTAAAATCGAAAGGAAAATTCAAATCATTTTTACTTAGTAAACAGAGCATCAATAGACTTAAAAGTAAATTTATTCTTGAGCGATTAAAAACAGACATAATGACATATTTTTAGATAACATAATACAGATCAAAAGAGATAATGTCTGGGATTAGCATTAAAATAATCTCGTTTGGAGGGTAAGGAAGGGAGTAAAGAGAATAAAACATGACTGGCCATATGTTTAAATAACTATGGGCATCGAGTCAATTCTAACTAACAGTGACACTATATAGGGATCCCAAGATGTAAATCTTGGCAGTGCAGGTAATTTAATCTTTCTCCCTCACAGCGGCAGGTTGGTTTGAACTGCCAACCTTTTGGTTGGTTAGCAGCCCATCATCTAACCCAAGTGCCACCAGAGCTCCTTAAAGTAATGGGTACATGTTGTTAAGTGCCATCAAATTGGCTCCAACTCATATCGACCCTATATAAGGTTCCTGAGGCTTTAAATCTTCACAGAAGCATGAAGCCTCATCTTTCTCCCATGGAGTGGCCGTCAGGCTTGAACCTCAGACCTTGTGGTTCACAGCCCAGTGCTTATTGTATGGAGCCACTGTGCTCCCCAAAGAGTACACAGAAGTTTTTATACTATTCTTTCTCTTTTTATGTTACTTGAAAATCTCTTAAGGTTTTTTCCCCAAAAACCATTAAGGAAAATATTTCTGAAATTGGTATAAAATGCTCATTTCAAAGAATCCTGCAGTAGTATCAATAAAGATCAGTAGTATCAATAAATTTCAAGGAAATATAGTATTTAAAGACTTTGCTAACTTGAGTCTTTTAAATGGTTATAAAACTACAGATCCTAATTTTTTATATTTTGGTCTCAAACAGATATGATAAACTCTAGTACAACTGTTACAAATTGCTTTCCAAGAAGAAACTCTTTCCTATAAAATTATGTTGAAAGTCCTGGTATGGTACTGTAAGATAAGCACTAGACCACAGGTCAGTTTGAACCATAAGGTCAGCTGTTTAAACTCACTAGCTACTTCTCAGAAACCCTATATAGGGATACTGTAAGTCAGAATCAACTCAACAGCACTTTAACAACAACAACAACAATATATGATCATTAATTTTTTTCTTTTCCACTCTTTTTTATTCTGTCCTTTTAAAATATATCTGCCAACTCTAGTCACTGTCTCCTTTTGCTTTTGCTTACCTTCTCTAAGCAGCTAATCTAGAACACATCTTTGCCTTACTTCTCTAAAGCAACCACACCTAGCTCTGAGACTGTTGAGCTCTTTATGCTACTAAGCATAAGGAAATGGATGTAGTAAGCATGTCAAAAGCACAGGTATGATTCCATCACAGGTGATCTCTATACAGTAAGTGTTTAACAAATATCTGCTGAATGAAAGGTAAGTAGATATTCAACAAGTCTAGAAAAAGTTGGGAGGACCAAGAAGAACAGGGAGGAGGAAAAGATCACGTATGAAGGTTGTTGTTAAGTTCCATCAAATTGGTTCTGATTCACAGTGACACTATAGTGTTTCTGAGGAGGAGCTGTTGAGTTTGAACGGCTGACCTTGTGGTTCACAGTCCAGCACTGATCTTACAGCTCCACATAGAGATATGTATTTTCAAAAAATTTTAAGAACTTTGGTTTGACAGAAATAAGGAGTGGAAAGAGCTAAGGAGAGATAAGGTGGAGATGTAATCAAGAGGTAAATCATGGAACGTCATCTATGCGGCAATGAGGAATTGAGAGGAATCTTTATAAGTTCTAGGAAAGGAAATGACACGGTGATGTTTTGTATATGAGGAAGACTTCTCTGCTGCAGAGCCTGAAGGTGGTAAGCAAGGCTGTAAGCAGAGACACTAGTTAGAGCAGTATTTCAAGCAAGTGACTGTGAGGGCCTGGAATAGAGGTCTAAGAAGCATGGAACAGAGCTGACAAAATCTAGGGACTCACTGGGAGCAGAAGATGATAGAGGACAAATCTAGCACAACATCCAGGTTTCTAGATTATCAAAGAAAAAAGAAAGACAGCAGAAGAAGATTTTGATGAAAAGGTTATTTAAAAAAAAAAAAAAAGATTGAAGAACAAATACCAAAGTTGAATAGCATTCGGAGGCTTTAATCAAATAACAGAAAAGAAAGCATATAAATAATTCTTCATTTCCTAACTGTACTTACCTCAGAATCACAGCTGCTAAAGCTGACAACAGCAGAATTTTTATCCACATCAAGTAGATCTATTGGAACATCACTCTACAGTCAACATTTAAATTAAAAAAAAAAAAAATGTGAACATGGAAAACCTAAACATTTTTCCAAAATATATTTTCTCTGGAGGTTATTCTTAGGTGAGGTGGCTCTCTAGTATAAACAGTGGGCTACAAACCACAAGGTCAATAGTCCAAGTATACCAGCTTCTCTGGGGGATATAGATGAGGCTTTCTGCGCCTGAAAAGACTTACACCCTTGGAAAACTGTATAGAGTCCCTGCGAGTTGAAATTGACTCAATGACACTAAACAACAAAGGTTATTCCTAGCTCTACTTTATGTTCTTATTGAAATTTGAGCATGTAAATTCCCTTAATTTATAGTTAATAGTAAGCTGTCGTTGCTGTTGTTAAGTGCCGGTGAGCCAGTATGGACCCATAGCGATCCTGTTAGGGTTTCCAAGGAGTGGCTGGTGAGCTTGAACTTCTGACCTTGTGGTTCAAACCGACTTTGCAGTCCAGCGCATTAACCCATAGCACCACACCAGTTAATAGTATATGCTCCCAGAAAATAAATACAATAAAAATAGATGTTATTTTACAATCGTCTAATTTTTTTTTTTTTCTAATCTGGATAATAAGAGATCATTGGACAAATTCTCTTAGTACTCACTCAAAAGAACTTGCATAATTTTCCTACCTATTTTTGTCAGTGCTAAAAGTGCTAGTATGGATAACTCTGTGGTCATTCTATTTTATCAGTTTAATTGTATCAATTTAATTTTACCAGGAACACAGAAAGTTTTTTGCTTTGTTTTTTTTTTCTAGAGAGCTAGCTGCTAGGATGGTGTCCTGGTGTGGTGCTATGGTCTAACAATGGACTGCAAGATTGTTTTGAACTGCAAGGTCAGCGATTCAAGCGCACTAGCCACTCCTTGAAATCCAATACAGGTTCATTATGAGTTGGAACCGACTCAAAGGCACTGAACCACAACAGTCACTTGGACCACAAACTGCTGCATGACATTCTATGTGAATAGTGCCCTGAGCTGTTGAATGTAGCAGTCCCCCAGCTAGCATTTCGTAAAAGAGATTTATCTACCTTTAAATTTTAAATAATAATCTGATCTTAAAAATTTTCATCTTCTTCCTCTTTATTCTTTAATCATTTTCTAATTGATTTTCCATTTTTTGTTTGTTTTCCATTCATCCTATAATCATCCTTTTCTACTGAATCTTTTCCAGTTTAAAGAAAGAATAAACATTGATGAATGGAATTATATATTATTATTTCCAAATTTCATTTGTTAGGATAACCTGCTTTGCTAGTGACCCACTTAGAATCCGGTGAGCTAATTAGATGCCATTTTAGAATTTGAGGCTGAAAAAAAATTGCAATAAGGGCATTAAATATTGGAGTTCTCTAAGTAACAATTCTGCTAAAACTCTCCCAGAGAGTAGTCAAAGAAGACAGTCTATACTAGTGTCTTCTTTCTGACTTTTCTTAAAACTTAACTCGATCTACTTTTTATTTAATAATAAGTATAGGTTAAATAAAAAGTAAAGATATAATTTAAACAATCTATGAGCAGTTATTATCCTATGGAAATTGATGTGCTATAACATTTAAAACCATTGTCTAACACTGTGTTAAATAATAATTAATACATATGATTAGCTTGCAAAACAGATATATTTGTAAAATATATATTAAAGTCATTTAGTTCTAAGCCCATTACATAATAAATTAACCCTTTTACTTACCTGTATTAAGACATTATCTATTGCTGTCTGTACCTCTAAGATAAGGCTGTAGCTGGCATCATCTTTATTCAATATAAATTTATCATTTACACTAAATGAAGGTACTGCTGATTTTGCTTTGCTTGACTGTGAAGACTGTTGATATTTCTCCCTTTCCTGTAGGACCTTATACTGCAAATGTTCCAGTTCACTCCTAGAGGAAAACATGCATAACGTTTCCATCCAAAGTAGAAACATTTAAGATCCTGAATTACAAACTTGAGGCATTTAGTTCTGCAAAATAGGGTTTTATAGGCTGAGCTAGAACTGTAGCATCAATAGGAATAAACTGTTTTCTTCTAAAAATGGCCAAATGAGTCTATACTATTTACCCCTAATCTAAAAATTAAAACATGTACTCAGTCCCATATCAGCAGTATTAATAAAGACTATTAAGTAGAAAGGTAAGTTACAAATAATCAATTCAAACACAGGATTGTGTGGTTACTGTTCAAAGTTTCATACAGTACCACTCATAAGGGAAAATGACTGTAATGGGGCAAAGAAACATCTGAATTTAATGAGAAGAAACAAAATGTATGAAGCCAGTACCGTCCAGCAATACAATGTTGTTGTTGTTGTTAGGTGCCATTGAGTCAGTATCAATTCATAACAAGCCTACGCACAACAATATGAAACACTGCCTGTGCCAATCTCACAATTGTTGGTACACCTGATCCCATTGTTGCTTCCACTGTGCTAATCCATCTCAATGGGGGTCTTCCTCATTTTCTCAAACTCACCATTCTACCAAACATAGTATCCTTCTCCAGGGACTGGTCCCTCCTGATAATATGTCCAAAGTATGAGAGACAAAGTCTGACCATCCTGGTTTCCAAGGAGCACTTTGATTGTACTTCTTCCAACACAGCTATTTGTTCTTTGGGTAGTTAATGGTGCTTTCAATATTTTCACCCAACACCATAACTCAAATGTATATATTCTATGGTGCTCCTAATTCAATGTCCAACACACATGAGTCATTCTAAATACCATGGCTTGGATCAGGTGCATCTTAGTCCTCAAACTGACATCTTTGCTCTTCAAC
>NW_006408606.1:9528176-9562920 GCF_000296735.1 Chrysochloris asiatica | reverse complement strand
TTCTCTGTCAATATATGCTTGCAGCCATTTCTGTGTTGCCTTTAGCAAAACTTTACTCACATGGGATATCTAAGATATTGTCTGATGATTTCCACTTTCCGTTGAATCATCTCTCTTTGGAATATGGATCTCTTCCAATCAGTTGGCCAATGAGTTGTGTTCCAAATTTCTTGGCACAGTCTTACAAATTATCTTCATACTTCTATGAAGAAGTAATTACAGAATAAAGCATGCAGAAAGTCTATTTCCAAAATATTATGATGCTATTAGGTGCCATTGAGTGACTCATGTTTTGTTATGTGCCGTGGAGTCGGTTCTGACTCATAGAGAACCTGTAGAGGGTTTCCGAGGCTGTATATCTTTACAGGAGCAGAAAGCCTCATCTTTCTCCCGCGGAACAGCTGGTAGTTTCGAACTGCTGACCCTGAGGTTAGCAGCCGAATTAGTAACCATTACCCTACCAGAGCTCCTTAGCAACCAACAAACAAAAGAAGGAAACACTGCCTAGTGCTGTGCATACCTCACAATCGTTGCTATGTTCTAGCCCATTGTTGCAGCCACTGTGTCAATCTATTTGACTTGGTGGTGGTTATGTGCCATGGAGTCAGTTCTGACTCATAGCGACCCTGTACAGGGTTCCCGAGGCTGTCAATCTTTATGGGAGCAGAAAGGCTCATCTTTCTCCACAGAACAGCTGGTAGTTTCAAACTGCTGACCTTGAGATTAGCAGCCCAACTTATAACCACTATGCTACCAGAGCTCCTTTAGAGTCTTCCAAAATATTAATCAGCCCTTATTGCTAATTTTCTTAAACTAATATACTTTCATTTTAAAGGTAATATGTTAATTATATCACTCCTTCCAATAAAATATATTGTGTATGTACGTAACAAATAAGAACTACACACGTTAAGACCTGAGGGGTTACCGTAAAGAAGAAATTTTATTCTGCATCTCCTGGTTAATTTTTAGTTCTTCTCCTGGTCCACTTTCCTTATGGACAGGTTCAGTTGTCAGACCTGTGACCCATCCTGTAGAGATGAATTACAGTCAGGCACCATTTAGTGTTGCTCATGTTGTTATCATGAGATATAGTATATATTGTGTAGCTGTAACTCCTTTATACATACCCCTTTATCTGCCTACATTAACCTCACTTATCTTAAAGATTCCATTATTTAAAAAAAAAAAATCAAGCTGGAAAATAGTCAAGCCATAAAGAAATCAATTAAGCATTTTATGGTACAGTGAATCCCATGAAAGTCAAATCAATGGGACTGTCTTTTTTTCCCCAAATCTCACAGGTTTTCAGGTTTTGACAGGGTGCAAACTTAAACCACTTCACTAAATTCTTTCTATTAGTGGAAAATATATGAGTTTTCCTTCTCTGCTAGGTTTCTGCCTTATACAGGTTCTGGCTTTTGGAGGTTTTACTATATTATTTTTTGCCTTAAATACTATAGCAGCAACTAAGGAGTATTCTTTCTCATAACAACTGTCATCATTTACCTTACCTGAGTATGTAGATACCACAATTTCATCATAACCATCTTTTCCTACACAGCCACCCTGGATGGATGTGATACTTTCAGACAAAGTCTAAAATAAATTTAAGATAATGTACCCAATTATTAACTAGAAATTTCACAGATATCATGTTAAGTTACAAAACTTATTTTTCTGTTTCCAGACATTCAACATATACTTTTTTGTTGTTGTTAGGTACTATTGAGTCAGCTCCGACACAAAGCAACCCTACGCACAACAGAATGAAAACACTGTCTGATCCTGTGCCATTCTCACAACTGTTGCTATGCTTGAGTCATGGTTGCTGCTACTGTGCCAATTCATCTTCTTGGGGTGGGGGGTGGTGGGGGCTCTTCCTCTTTTCCTCTTTAACTCTGACTCTGCACTTCACCAAGCACGAGGTCCTTCTCCAGGGACTAGAACCTCCTGATAACACAGCTGAAGTATTTACTAAATGCTTACTTATGTATACACTTTAAATTAGAAATAAATCTTGCTTAAACTTCAGAAAATTCTATTGTTTTTAAAATCTGGGGAAAAAGCATTCATAATAACTCAGGAATATTTGTGTGTACCACCCTGCTAACAATGTGGTAATCAAATGAGCAAACATATTGCATATAACAAACGAAAAACACTTTTTTTTTTTCAAATGAAATAAAGCAAAGTTCTAATAATTATGGTCTGGTTTCCTGAATTTCATAGATCACATCCCATGTATTTTTCCAAAGTTTTTTAGATAAACAAGATGATAGTCTCTATGGAATCTTTATGAAATTACTATAATAGAAAGAAACCACAATTTTCAGATGGTTCAAGATTTACAGGTACTTAAAGCTATCTTTTCCAGACTTGTCTTACAATAGGTGTGTCAACTAGGAATCTGTATTTTTATTAAAAAACACTATCCTGGTGTGGCACTGCAGGATAATGCACTAGAATGCAAACTCTGAACGGCAAGGTCAGTGGTTCAAACCCACCAAGCTGTTCCTCAGAAACCTTATATGGAGTCGCTAGGAGTCTGAACTAACTCAATAGGTCAGTGACTTTTAAACTATTTTGAAAACAGTAAATTTTACATTGCAACCAATATACATTCAGACATTCACATACAACGATACAGAACAATGTACATAACTTAAAAAGTCTGTTTTGCAAACAAAGGTCCTGAAAGATTTGTTCCATTCATATCATTATCGTCAACTCTACTTTGAGGATGTCAACTCTACTTCTCAGTGGTACTTTGCATGCCTTCCAACCTGAGCAGCTCATCTCCCAGCAGATGTCCTAGCTGACAGTGTTTCTTTGTTATTCATAAGGCTAACTATTCAGAAGTAATCCTGCCTTTCCTTCTTCCTAGTCTTAGTCTGGAAGTTCCACTAAAACCTGTCCATCATGGATGACCCTGATGGTATTTAAAATACCAGTGACAGAGCTTCCAGCATCACAGCAACATGTAAGCCACCACAGTACGACAAACTGGCAGGCGAGTAGTGGGAACGACCCTATAGGACACAGAATTGCCCCACAGGGTTGACAAGGCTGTCACATCTTTCTTTCCAGGAACAACTATGCGTTGAAGCATCGGCCTTTCAATTAGCAACTGAACACTTAACCATTTGTGCCATCACCCTGTACTGTCTGTAGAATGTATACAATATATGTACAGTATATTGATATACTTTATAATATACTTTGTCTATACACCCAAGCACTTGTGTTTGCTGAGATGCAGTTAAACAAAATTGTGGAGAAGAACCATCACTAAAAAATCAGACAAAGAAAGGAAAGAGTCACAACTGAGTTGTGACTTTTCTTAATTTAAATAGCCTCAGTGATGACTGTAAATGAATTTATTCTCCTGAATGATATAGAATGGGGAAGCTCTGGATTGAAGAGTAACATTTAATAAAAATCAAAGATTCAATTTTTACCGGAGTATTTGTCTATGGAGCTTTATACCTTGGGATAAATAACCTAAACCAGAATTAAAATTTGTGAAATAAAAATTGCTTTTATTATTCTTATATAGCTGGCCCCGGGTAAGTGAGAATTAAAACTGCTGCCCCTCTCAAGATAATTTTGATATTATCTTAACAACATAAATGTTGTTCTAAAAATCATCAGTAGTTTAAAACAACAGTCTCATTTATAGGTCAATCTTGTAGTGTAAAAGTTATATTATAAAATCTAGGCAAAATATATAGTACTTCAGAAATACATAATATTTTAAAACACTATCCATGTTAAAGGCAATAATCATTATTATGCACATACCATGGTAGTCTATGATACAACAGAGATTTTGACAAAATCAAAACAGCAATATTTTAAACCAGACATAAGAGTTTAATACACTTTCATTTAGAGAAATCCAAACCATAGTCATCTCTATAATTACTTGATGATTAATAAACTCATTTAAAATATAGGCTTTTGAAAATGAACTTACCAGATCCCCTCAGAGCAAACCCCCTTCCAAGACTAAGACTCAATGGGAATACACGCTCTGATTGGTGACCACGTTCATCACCCATAAGGGGAAGTGAGGGAAAAACAGCAATGAAGCTGCGAGCTAAGCCCTACAACGTTCAATAGACTCCTGTGAACCTGGGTGGAGACCTGGTTGGCCAGCAGTGTGGCAAGACCTGGGGACTCTTCGGCCCAGAATCAGTGACAGAGGAGTAGAGGGGAGAGTGAAGCGTCCAGCTGATAAGAAGAGAGGGCATATACACAAGAACACCCACACTTGCAATTAATACCCACTTGACCTGGCTTCAATGACTGGATGATCAGAGCTCAACTAGAAGAAGAAAGAAGAGGAAAAAAAGAATAATCTGATACAATTTGATGAATTTGACCTATACCTATGGATGCAGTAGCTCAAAAGAGGGAACAAATCTTTACAGCAAGGATCATTCCCACCCCCTCCATACACAGAGTAGACAGGGATGGGCAACTTGGACATTGGCTACCCAAAGTGAGGGGTCTACCAAGGCAAGAAGTGACTGGCTTACAAGCTTTCAAGAGGGAGCCTAGATCCAGAGGGAATGCAGGAAGGTAGACTCTCCACTGAGTAGTATCCAATCTGTCTAGGCAGGGCTGATGAAAGCAAATGTGGACAGGTCTCTTGTGATACCGTAGTGAATAATTGTTATCGGTACTGATTGTGAGGGTTGTAAATGTAAAGGTAGACATTTTGTAGCAAGGAGGGGAGTGATTAACTTTGCAGTCTAGGAGCAGAGGTCCCTGGGACCATCAAGGGAGAAGAGCGTAGAGTGGGACCCTACCCATAGAAGCAGTGAGGCCAGAGATGTTGGCAGAGACATTGATGTGGAGAGATGGAGTGGCTGGGGACTTTAGACCCAGAGAGAGAGAGAGGGGCTGTGTGCTGACGACCGAGGGGCAGGTGTATAGGGTATACCCTTTGGTTGGTTGATGATGCATGGAGGGGATTATAACCATGGCAATGAAATAACATACGATAGGATGAATGTAAAGCTAATGTTCTCCCATGTAAATTATCACATAATTCACAATAAAACATTTAAAAACAAACAAACAATGAACTCACCTGATCAAATCGTAGGACAGGTTCATTTGCATTATCAAAACTATACACTTCCACCATTCCATCATCTCTCCCAACAAGTAACTCTTTAACCCCATCACCCATGATGTCAAAGCTGTCAATACACAAAATACCTTTAAAAAGTAAATGTGATAGGTTATTACAAAAACAAATAACTTTATCAAGTTTACCAAGTAAAAATGAAAAAAAAAACCACCAAACATATATCAAATAAGAATAGAGACAAAAAACTTTTGAGTCAAATCAGAAGCCCTTCTGTTTTCCATCTATATCTGTTTATTTCAAAGCTTTAAATAATAGTCATGGCTCCTAAAGATACACTTCCAGCCTTTGTCCTGAGCTCCAGACTCATACGAGGGTAAGTTTAAAAGTATTGCTACTAGGGTGCCGGTTCATACATGCACAGGTGTATTCCAAACAAAATGTGTTTAAAAATGGCTTGAGATCTGGCTGCATGCAAGTTCTCAGCAAAGCACTTGTCTTAATCTTGTTAGATGCCTTAAAAAAAAAAAAAAGATACTTGTTGTGTCCATGGGGAAAAAAAAGATTCTGAGGTCAGGGTTAATTATCAAATTTTTAACATAAGTCAAGTAAAGTCTTCCCAAATCACCGAAATTTTGCAACAAGTTTATTGGGGATTCATTTCACATAAACAATAATTTTTAGATAGATCAAGCATTTTTAAGGAAGGTTGGAAAACCTCAAAGATGAGCAAGGTGGAGAGAGGTTAGTTAATTCAGAATGCCATGGAGAATTTTCTTGAAGAATTTTTGGGATTCTAAAGGAATAATCTTAATAGATTTTTTTCTGAAGGACATAGGATGACTGCAGGACTTTATGATGAAAAAGTTTTAAGACTGAAAACCAATGGTCAGAAATAGTCCAAGAAAGTTGTGTCATGGAATTATTTTCCATCTTGACACTGCACCCCTTCATTTTGCAAGGGAAACAAGGCTGACCTATCAGAATTTCATTAGGAAACCTTTTCTCATCCACCCTACAGTCCTGACCTTCAGACTTCTTTCTGATCCCCAAACTTAAAAAACATTTAAAAGGAACACAATTTGAGTTCCTCAAGGATGTTAAAACTGCAATTTTGCTGTGGTGTCAAACAGTACAGAATTATTTGGGGTAGGGTCAGAGATGGAAATACCACCTTCAGAAGTGTACAGACCAAAGGGCAAATAGGTTGTGAAACAATAACGTCACACTGTGACGTTTTTGTAAAGGTTCTATATAGCAGTACTTTTTTACTTACCCTCATATTTTCCAAGCATCTTATTCTTCATCTTCTCCTTGATTATCTGGCATCTGAAACTTTCCATACCCCAAACAACTCTTTATTTCCATTTTCCAGCACCCCTTTAACACTGCTCCTTCCCCAGTCTTCCCATCTCAGTAGACTATAACCCCCTCTCCCAGTTGTATAGGACAAATTTTAGCTTCTTGTTTGATTCCTTTTTCTCATTCCCTACATCAAATTCACTAACAAATCCCACTAGCAAGACTTTCAAAATGCATACTGAAATTGTCTACTTTCATCCATTTTCAGCTACGGTTAGCCTAATCCAGGTTACCAGTATCTGCTGCCTAGACTATAATAAACTATAATAACTATAACAAAAATTACCTAACCTGGCTCAATATTTGACCTGTTCTCACCATCTCACCAAAATTCATTCGCCCAAATATGTTTTCTTGTTAGTAAATTTCATCATGTCATCACCTCTTCTCCCCCTTCCACCCTCAAATTACAATTCTCCAATGACTTCCCATGCTCTTAGACTAAAATCCAGACTTCTTCCAAGGCTTACAAGGACCTATACAGTTTAATCTTACCCTGCCTCTCCAACTTCACACATCATGCTAATGCATGAATTAATTCCTACTGTCCCTCAGATAAGTTACATTTATTTTCACTATAAGTCCTTAACACTTATTTTTTTCCATTTCTAAACATTCCTTTCCCCAAATCTTTACACATTGCTAACTTCTATTTGAATCTCAGCTCCTTCCTTGATCACCTAGTTTGAAAGTAGTTTCCCCTTTCCACCATCATTCTCTAATACACTGCCCCATTATATTTTCTTTAGCTAACTAGTGGAAGCTAACTTGTTTGCTTATTCTCTATCTCCCCTAATAAGCATTTGTTGAAGAAACTAGCAAATACATAAATAAAGAGCCTATACATACAGCCATTTAAACACCTACAATGTCAGGTATAAATTCCTTCTATAGCGCTCTGGTAGCACAGTGGTTACGAATCAGGCTGCTAACCTCAAGGTTGGTAGCTCGAAACTACCAGCTGTTCCATGGGAGAAAGATGAGGCTTTCTGCTCCCATAAAAAACTGCAGCCTCAGAAACCCTGCAGAGGGTCACTATGAGTTGGAACCAACTCCACAGCACTTAACAACAACAACAATAAAGGTATAGGGCCCTGGTGTGGCACTGTAGGATAAGCATTAGGCTGCTAACAGCAAGGTCGGCAGTTCATACTCAGCAGCCGCTCCTCAGAAACCCTACACAGAGTTGCTATTAGAACCTATTTCATGGCACTAAACAACAACATAAAGGTAAAAATTCCTTAGAAAACAGGAATATTCCCTCATCCACTACACTTCTTCCTTGCTTTATACTTAGTAGTACTACATTACAATTAATTCTCTACCCTAGACAGTGAAAATGGATTTTAGTATAGAATGTCATAGGTGTACATTAGCCCATAAAAGCCCATCTATCCCAAACTAAATTATGTTAATGGCACGATAAACTTATACTTATAATTTGTAAATTTACAAATTATGCTAGTAGTATTGATAAATAAACAAGCAGTTGTTGTTGTTGTTATGTGCCGTGGAGTTGATTACAACTCATAGCAACCCTGTACAGGGTTTCCGGGGCTGTAAATCTTTACTGGAGCAGAAAGCAAACAGTAGGTAAGTGTAAAGAAGCTACGAATGGCTGTAAGTCTGCTATCTATATAAGTAAAAAAAAGTATACATTATATAATCTAGGAAATTTTACTTAATAGTCACTGAGGTTTCATAATTTGAGAAACGTACCTCCCCTCTTTTTCTCATTTCGAATTTCCCACTTATGTATTGGATTGGATGTAGTGATTTGAATAAGCCCAAGTTTTCCATCTGATGTTCCAAACAAAAGATCTTCTCCGGAATCACCTAAGTTATAGTTAAAGTCAACATACTATATTTCACAAACTCACACCTTTGTAAAATTAAAATATTTTCACATATATTGGTTTTCATGTAAAAATCTCTACTTTCATATGAAAAAATTATGGGAAACCATATTTGGGAGGATGGCTAGACAGTCGCAGAATTTTAAACAGGAGACAAGACCTCTCCTCACCATCTAATTTTAAGGTAAAAAAGTCAAAAATTTAACCCACTGCTATTAACCCATTACTGTTAGCTACTAGTAATATACAGAAACACAATTCTCTTAATTTTCTTTCTACAATGTTCCACTTTGACTTAATCTTTTTTGTAAGCACATAGTTATGTGCTTTTATTTTAAGAATCTAAAATATTCTGACTTAAGTAACACAATGTCCTTCCTTATTTGATTGTGAAAAATAAAATCCCAATTACCGCCATTTCCATTGTACAGGGCTAAAACAGTAGGTGGTCCAGGAACTTCAACTTCATACATGAGATCAGATCCCTGTAGGAGTACAAGTATTTTAAAACTGAAGCAGAGCACAACTGTATTGCAGTCACCAGACAATCAGCCCCTTTGTACACGAGGGGGGATTAGTTGTAGAACCCCTAGGATACCAAAATCTACAGATGCTCAAGTCCCTTACGGATAATGCCACAGTATTTACATCCTTCTACACACATCCTTCCACGTACTTTAAATGATCTCTGTTCCTGTTTAAGTGCCATCAAGTTGGTTCCAACTCACAGAGACCCTGTTTAGGGTTTCCGAGGAGTCTCAGCTGGTGAATTTGAACTGCTGACTTTGTGGTTAGCAGTCCAGTGCTTATCCTATGATGCCACACAAGGACTCCTTAAATTGTCTCTAGATTACTTATAATATCTAATACAATGTAAGTACAACCTAAGCAGCACCTTATGCTCCCACTCAGTCTTTGAGGAATTGTTTTGACAACTTAATTGCTCCCTTTTCCTCAACCTCTCAATACTTTCAATTAACAATTGTTTGACTTTGTGGCTGTAGAACCTACAGCCATGAGGGACAACTGTAATGGTTACAAGCGTAACTTGCTCTAAAAAGTCTGAGCCAGATATGTACCTGAAAAGAAAGGTAGTATCTATATTCAAACAGAATTTTTAATGACAATAGAACTGCTGAAAAAATAAGTTGTTCATATTATCATACATTTTTATTGTTAGGTGCTGTTATGTTATTTTCTATATATAGCAACCCCATGTGACTGAGTAGAACTGTCCCATAGAGTTTTCTAGGCTGTGCTTTTTACTGGAATAACCTTTCAGTTAGCAATTGAATGCTTAACTATTGCAACACCAAGTCTCCTTTAACTTAAATTACAGGCTATGAAATTCCAAAGATGGAGAAAGTCTGTGGTGATATGGATTTCATAGATACACTTTTTGTTTAACTTCAGCAATTACTAAATTTCCGACTCAATTAATCTACCTGTTACGTATTATTTACATTTAAATGTTATCTTAATAGTCCTGTAGTATATGTGTACATGCATCTCATATTAAGTCACTTTCAAAAGGATACTATCATCATTATTACTAATAAAAATGACCTTAAGCAATTGCTTTAGCCATTTAACATAAACTGTGAGGACAATAAAGTGATTGCTGTCTTCTCTTCTATTACTCAATTATTTATCCAACAGATATTTACTCCATACCTACTCAGTTTCACATACTATCATGAACACTAGAGAAATTCCAATTTTATACCCATGATCTTAACTATTCCTTGTTAAAGTCTAATACCCTCTTCTCCAAGTCAATTTTTTCCTTTAATAAGACTGGGGGAGGGGAGTGGTGCAGTAATCAGACAAAAAGCAGAAAAGTTGGGCTAGAGGAATCTCTGGAGAATACTAGTTTAGAAACGACTGATGGGGGGGAAAAAACCGCATCATTTATCTTTCATGTATGCCTTTCCAAAAACTGTCCAAAGACTGCAAATACAGTTACTTCATGTACAAAAAAACCCTCCCAATTTGTCTATTGATATATTTTTTCAATTTCCAGATATAATTTTATGTAAGGCAGTTATAGCACTGGTCACTAAAAGTTTATTTCACATATACATTGCTCATTAATATTCATTTATCTAAATTATACAAAATTATGAAAAAACGAATAGCAGTAACCTGTAAAACTCTGAGCACTCTATCCTGGCAAGCCAAGACGGGTGTAATACGAGGTAATCTTTCCACTGGAAAACAGATGATATCATTGATTTTGTCCCCAGAAAGGTAATAATGTTGGTCTTTGCAATCACAATAATGGTTATAGATGTAACTTGCACTGAGAAAGAGGTCTGAGCCAGATATGTGCCTGAAAAAATTAAAATAGTAATTTAAGATATCCCTGTATTTAAAATAAGCAGAGATATACTCCTGATATTTTCCAGAGACAAAAACAAAAGTTTGCTATCATTTTATTACAAACTTAAAAAATAGATCTTTTTTTAAAAAATTTCCCCCATTTAATTTCTAGCCTTTTCAATATAAAGCTGCTTTGATTTTGAAAAGTGAAAATGAGGCATCTAAAAAGGTCTCAATCAGGCTCCTTAATAAAAACTAAATTCAGAAAAATTGGAAATAAGAGGACAGATGATCATCTAACTTTCTATAGCTAAAAACAACATGTACTACGTGCCAATCACCATTCTAAGTGACTTACAGGTATTCACTCATTTAAGCATCACACTAATAACAACAACCTTATAAGCTTGTTGTTAAATGCTGTTGAGTTGGTTCAGACTTACAGCAAACCTGTATAGAGTTTCCTCATTCTTCCTCACAAAACCTCTGATTTTCTGATTTACAGTCCAGTGCTTATCCAGAGCCACTGAAGTTAGGGACCACCATTATGCCTTTTTACAAGTAGATAATAAAATGTTAACTTGATTAACAACACAAAATTAGTAAGTAGTTGAGGAATTTGCAACCCAAGTAGTTGAGTTCTAGAGTTACCTTTTTTACTACCACACTAAATTGCCTGAAGAAGACTATTTGAAGTCAATGTACTTTAAATCAAATGATTAACAGCGGAAAAAGGTTTGGTTAGAGTTTCATCTTGAAAAAAGAAATGGAAATAAGTTAATTCCAATTTAACAAAATTTAGGCAACAATCACAACTATGTTTTAATTCTTAGACTGGCAAGTTTTCATTTGGGGTAAACCGTGACAAAAACTATATACTAGTGTAATAAGTCTTTTATTATAACATAGCTTTCACATGACCACAAACTAGGCCATTTTATTTGAAGGCTTGAGCAATTTCTCCACCTTTAAGGAGTCCTGTCGCTCCGCTGGAGAAAGATGAGGCTTTCTACTCCCGTAAGGATTTACACCCTCGGAAACCCTTTACAGGGTCACTATGGGTTGGAACCAACTCCACGGCACATAACAACAACAACAACAACAACAAGGACTCCTGGTATGGCACTGTGGGTTAATGTGCCAGACGGCAAAGGTGTTTATTTAAGTGGCCTCACACTTTGTGACTCTGTATATGATTTCAATACTCCTATTAATATCACTTAGGAGTCCTGGTGTGGTGTTGCAGGAAGAGCACTGGATTGCTAACTGCTAGGTTGGCAGCTCAAACTCACCAGTCACTCCTTGGAAACCCTATGATGTTAAATGCCATCAAGTCAGTTTCGACCCATAACGACTAGAACCACCGACCCTGCAGTTCAAACTGACTTTGCAGTCCAGTACATTAATCCACAGCGCCACACCAGGACTCCTATACAGGGTCGCTATGAGTAGGAACTGAATCTACATCATTTGTATCAATCTTATAGAAGCCCAGATTTTTTCAAGATTTTTCATTGCATTTTGAATCAACCTACATTACATTAGCAGAAGTACCATGTGGTAAACAATTTTGTTGAAAAGAGTAGGAATAGCAGCAGTGAATAAGTGAGAATGGCAAATACTTTTGTAGTGCTATAGCCTGTGCAGTCTTACAGCTGTAGGGATGCAGATAATAAACATGCCAAATTGATTAACACACCTTTTCATTTCACCTCTGCCACTCCAGCAAAAACTCTGATGGCACTAAAGAGACTGTAGGTGTTAAGTGCCATTGGGTTGGTTCCAACTGTATACAGTTTCTGAGGAGCAGCTGGTAGGGCTTGTGATTAGCAGTTCAGCGCTTATCCTACAGTGCCACACCAGGACCCCTAATTTTTCTCACACTTCTAGTTATATACCTCTCTGAATGTAGTGGTATGCCAATAAGAAATACATTACAGCTTGAAATCTAAAACCCACTTTCCTTTTAGTATTTTATAATCATCATTGGCCATACACCTACCTATCTACAAAAACATTTCAAGTGTTATACTTGAACCAACCACTAAAATTACTTCCACTCGCAATCTTTAAACTCTTATCTTATTTCATCAGGCCCATTTTACAGTTCATTTGGTCACTCTACAGATGTGTGGACAGCTGTGCATTATACGGCACTCTGAACTAAATCAGTAGTTCCCAAACTCAGGCCTGGCTGCTTTCACATTAAGCTACAGCAGATTCAAATGATGAACTATTTTTTAACACACTCTTGGTTATTCTGATTTAGAAAGCAAACTGGTCTTGTGTTTGCTCGTTTTTTAAGTTTTCCAGACGATTATCATAATTAATAGGTTTGAGAAACAATGGATTATATGAAATTGAAAGCCTTGTCCGTCTTTCCATGATTTAAAATCTAAACTTTTAACAGCAAAATTTCACACATCAGAAGGCTTAAAAGTTTTAAGTGAATTAACTTTTTACTTAGAGGCTACTTGATTCACCTGAAGTATACCCTATTTGCAGTCCTGGCGTGGCACTGTAGAGTAAGCACTAGACTGCCAACCACAAGGCTGGTGGTTCAAACCCAGCAGCTACTCCTTGGAAACCCTAAACAGGGTCACTATGATTTGGAACTGACTCCAAGGCACTTAACAACAGGAGTGATAACACTGATGGCCAGCTTTTACCAAAATAAAGGTTAACAAATACCCTAATGATCAGAACAGCCAAGAAAGAAGAATCTAAATCTGGAGATTTCTTTCACGTTATCTCTTTTCCTTGGTCATGAATCATGATACTGAACCAAGAAATAAATGAATGTGTAAATATTATAAAGGTCTTAAAAAGAAAATAACTTTTCAATAGCCAATCAGCTACAGCAACCCTACAGGACAAAGTAGAACGCCACATAGGGTTTCCAAGGCAATAATCTTTAGAGAAGCAGATTGGTATGTCTTTCTCCAGTGAAGCAACTAATGAATTCAAACCACCACCTTTTCCATTGGAAGTTAAGTGTTCCACCAGGGCTCCTATAGTACCTCCATTGCCATCCAGCTGATTTGGACTCACAGTGACTCAGTAAGATGGAATAGAACTGCTTTTTAACGTTTCCAAGGCCACCTTACCTTTCTCCCTTAGAGCACCTGATGAATTTAAACTGCCAACCTTTGGGAGTTAGCTGTCCAATGCTTAACCCACTGCACCACCAGGGCTCCTTAAAATACCTTTTGTTACTGTTGTGTGCCACTTCTAGCAATCATGTATAGGGCCTCTGGAAGTGGCTGGTAGGTATGAACTGTGGTTACCAATCCAGTGCTTATCCTACTGTACCACACCATAGTTCACAAAGTATTTTTAGTCAGTTGTATTTCCCCAAAAACCTTTTAACAGATATTTCATCAGATGCTCTATATCCATCGCAAGCCCACTACGGTCCAGTCAATTTGACTCATAGAAACCATGTAGGAGAGTAGAATGCCCCATAGGTTTTCAGGGCCGGAGTCCTGGTGTGGCGCTGTAGGATAAGCACTGCACTGCTAACTGCAAGGTTGGCAGTTCAAATCCTCAAGCCACTCCTCAGAAACCCTATCTAGGATCAGTATGAGTTAGAACTGACTCAATGGCACCGAATAACAACAAAGTCTTTATGGAATCTGATTGCCACATTATTCTCCCACTGAGCAGTTGGTGGGTCTGAATTGCCAACCTTTAGGTTAGAGCCCAAAACTTAACTACTGTACCACCAATGACACTTTATAACTATTCAAAGTATTGTCAATGGATATATACAAACAAAAGGAAAACAACACACATACATAGCTTTGATGCTTTCAGTGAGGTTTGTTTCGAAAGAGAGAAACTGTTTTCCTCTCTTTGTAAAGCCTCTAATTTCAGATCCTGTAGCAATAAAAATTTTTTCCTGGGGCGTGTTAAGAACCCCTCCTAGCTCCAGCCTTGCAATCTTCTGCCCAGGTAATGTTTTAAACACTGCCTGCAAAAATAATTAGAGAAAAAAAATTATTAGGTGCATACAGTGTTTTATTGTAAACATTTGTATAGGGTCTTTTTTTACCATAAAAAAAATGCTATGATTTTAGATTTACAAAATGTTAAAGTTCCATTATGTGGAAGTACTTTGTTAGAAATCTATTTTAGTGAATGTTTGGCTATTTTTACTAAAAGTCTTAAACTTTGGAATATTTATTCTTACATATTAGAACATATTTCAATGATACCATTAAATTCTAAACCCCTCTACTCAAAGCAGGGCTCACAGTAAGCAGCAGCACTGGCAGCACAGGTTATTAAAAGCTTATTAAAACCAGAATCTCAGATCCCACTCAAAATCTACTGGATAAGAAGCTGCAGTCTCACAAGATTCCCCAGGTGCTTTCACAGTAAATTTTGAGAAGCACTGGTTTAAATACTGTCATTATCTACCCCAAAACAAACACTAAATCCACTGCCATCAAGTTAATTCCAACTCAGGGTTTCTTTATAGGAATGGGAAGATTCACCTTTGTCTCGCAGAGCAGCTGGTGGGTTTGAACTCCTAACCTTGCAGTTAGCAACTTAACACCTAACTCACAGCACCACTAGGGCTCCTATCTATGGTGAAGAAATAAATTCTATCAACCACAGAAGCTTGGACTAATACTTCAGGCACCAGATCTGAATGTAGGCCAGCCACATGCACAAGGCGCAGCATGTGAGACCTTGGACAGGATAGAGCTAATCAGTGCCTGGACTCATGGCCCACAGAAACTGTAAGATAACATATGTAGATGGGCTTCTTTTAAGTGTGTCAGATATTATTTAATGTCTCTTCTAGCCAGAGTTTTTGTAAATTCCCACAATCAAATTTTCCTGATGGGTCTGAGTAAGAGAAGGTGGGAGAAAGAAGTTAATGACAGGATAATATGATTCAGCGGTGAATGATTATTAACAGAGTTCACTGAGATTGTAAAAACTGTAACTCTAACATGGTTATGCTGTTGTTAAGTGCCATCAAGTCGGTTCCAACCCATAGTGACCCTGTATAGGGTTCCCAAGGAGCAGATGGTTAGCTTGAACCGCTGACCTTGTGTTTCAAACCGACTTTGCAATCCAGCACATTAACCCACAACACCACACCAGGATGCCAACATGGGTATAAAAGGACCCATCTCAGAAAGCTGGAGGGGGAATCTCACTACCATCAAAGAATGAGAACCAGGAGTGGAGCATGTCCTTTGGACCCTGAGATCCCTATGCATGAAACCAACTCCACCCAGGGACAGAAAGTTGTTGACACCAAGGAAGTTGCAGAGGAGCAGCAGGAGAACCAAGAGTCAGAGCACCAGAGAGAGTGGTAAACTTCCCAGCCCAAGGTGCAAGTACAACCAAATGATTTGGGGCAGGAGGCTTGCTCGGGTGAGGAAGGTTTGCTGGCCCACAGAGCTAGAATCAAGTGCTTTCAGGTGAGGCTTAGGGTGGAGCGGTGTGTCCTGTGAACATTTATCAGCAGCTTTTAAAAGAGCTTAAACAGGGGCTAGGCAGGGAGAGGCATATGTGTGAACAAGGCTGCGGAGAAGCTGGAAGAATGATGCCTGTTCTGAGCCTGAATTGTACCCTGCTAACTTCCCTAATAAACTTCTGGTGTGACACTGTAGGATCAGCACTGGAATGCAAACCAACCATAAGGCTGGCAGTTCAAACCCACCAGTTGCTGCTCAAAAACCCTACACTGAGTCGTTGTAAATCGGAACCGACTTAACGGCACTTAGCAACAACTTCCCTAAAAAGCCCCTAACTGTGAGTATGGTGTCTGAGTTGTGTGGCCATTGCAATGAAATATCAAACCCAGCTGAGAAGTAGAGTGCTGTAGGTAAGGATGATATGCTGCTCATTTTTGTCCCCTAAATTTAAGTTCATTTATTACACAGCATAGAAAACAAATACATCAAAACAGGATGCCAAAGGTGTTATTCAGTTAGCTACACATGACTTCTGTGTTGTATGCTGCCTCATATTCTTTCCCTAAAATCCCACTTCTGCTGTTGTTAGGAGCTGTCAAGTTGGTTCTGACTCATAGTGACTATGCACAACCAAACAAAATACTGCATGGTCCTGGCATCATCCTCACAAATGTTATATATATTTAAGAAAATTTTGAACCTAAGATTATTCAGTAAGTAGTGAGTTTCTTCTTCATCAAAACATTTTTTTAAATTATTATCTTCCGGAAAAAAACCCTATACTTACCACTGCTTCTCCTTTCTTCACTCCAAAACACATAACTACCCCATCTTGATCTCCAATAACCACCTGTAATAGATTCAAGAGACCTAAAATTATTCTTGTGCCCTATTAATCGTGGAGTTCTGGTGTGGCACTGTAGGATAAGCACTGGACTGCAAGGTTGGTTTGAATCGCAAGGGTGGTGGTTCGGAAACTCTATATAGAGTCACTATGAGTTAGAACCAACTTGACAGTACTTAACAACATAAATTGTATATGGGGAAAATAAGGCTGTTAATACATAAGCTATTTAAAAGTAGAGATCAGATAACCTAGAAAAGCTCTCATCGTCCCTGCCCTCCTCCCCACAAAAATTCTCCAAAGAATGAATAAAGTACAAAAAAAGAAACATTGTGGAAATTGTTGACTATATAATTTTGATTCTAAAATATAAAGAGAACAAGAAAATAAGGACATAAATTACAGGGTGACAATTTCTTTTCTTAAATAGAGCATAAGAACTAAGATTACTTTCAAAGCAAAGTATTAAAAAAAAGTTACAACTGACCTAGTTGATAATTTAAAACATTTTTTAAATGAAAATTTCAAGGATACTATAATAAATTCCAACTTCAACAATTAACATGTGGTCAATAAGTTATTTTGAAATTTATATATTAAAAAAAAAACCCACTGCAGTAGAGTTGACTCTGACTCAAACCTTTGATCAAATATTCAAAAGAGTGTGTAATCCCTCTGTTGTTGTTGTTATGTGCCGTGGAGTCGGTTCCGACTCATAGCGACCTTATACAGGATTTCCAAGTCTGTAAACCTTCATGGGAGCAGAAAGCCTCATCTTTCTCCCGTGAAACAGCTGGTAGTTTCGAACTGCTGACCTTGAAGTTCACAGCCTGATTCGTAACCACTATGCTACCAGACCTCCTGTAACCCCTCTAGAAAGCTAAAAAAAAATCAACGGCCAAAGAGCATGTCTTCTTATAAAATCAAGTTTTTGTTATTTTCCTTTTTGAGAATTGTTTAATGTTCTGGATTCCAAAAATGAGAAAACCAATGAAGGTCATAGATATAAATATGTATGTTGTTGCCCTTAGGTATCATCGAGATAGTTCTGACCCATAGTGACCTAGTGACCTTGTACAATGGAGTAAAACTCTATACCATTCTCACAATCATTGCTACGCTTGAGCCAATTTCTGAAGCCACTGTGCGAATGCATCTCATTGAGCTGCTTCTTACCTGATTTCCATCTACTTTACCAAGCATGATGCCCTTCTCCAGAAAATGGTCTCTCCTCCTGATAACACGTACACAAAGTATGTGTGATACGAGGTCTCACCATCTTCACTTCTAAAGGAGTATTGTGGCTATACTTCTTCCAAGGCAGATTTGTTCATTCTTCTAGAAGTCCATGTTATACTTAACATTCTTCACCAACACCATAATTAAATGCATCAGTTCTTCTTTAGTCTTCCGTTATCCAGCTTTTGAATGCATATGAGACAACTGAAAAATACCATGACTTGGGTCACCTTAGTCCTCAAAGTTACACCTCTGCTTTTTAACTTTTTTTTGGAGGGTCCTACAACATAGGAAACTTTAGTCGTCACTGCTGCTTGAGGAGAAACGTCAACTCGTCCAATCTCATTTTAATATGCTGGTGTCTTGGGCTTCAGCCAGTTCCCTGGCGATCCGCTCTGGTTCATCCTGCTGCTGCTTCTCCTCTGCCCGAGGCTTTAGGTAAATGTAGAGCTTGGCTCCGTAGGCCAGGCAGAGGAACAGGGAAAAGCAGCAGGCAAGCTTGCTGAGTGGAAAGACCTGCACCAGGGGCAGCATCTTGTCCCTGACCTTCGCACTGGAAGCACAATCCACAGGCGGAAAAAGACGCCTCAGGGTCTAGAATCTGATTTTTAACATTTTAAAGAGGTCTCTTGCAGCAGATTTGCTAAGTGCAATAAGCAATTTGATTTCTTGACTGCTACTTCAATGGACACTGTGGATGCAAGTTAAATGAAATCCTTGACATGTTCAATCTTTTCTCCATTTATCATGATGTTGCTAATTGATCCAGTTGTGATAATCCATACTAAAGACTCTAGTCTTTGGTCTTCATCACTAAGTGCTTCAAGTTCCTTTGCTTTCAGCAAGCAAAGGTGTATCATTTGCATATTGCAGATTGTTCATGAATCTTCCTCCAATCCTGATGCCTCATTCTTCATGTAGTCCAACTTCTCAGTTATTTGTTCAGCATACAGATTGAATTAAAATGGTTGAAGGATACACACCCTGATGCATACCTTTCTTGATTTTAAATCATGCAGTATTCCCTTATTCTGTTCAAATGATTGCTTCTTGGTCTTTGTATAGCTCCTCATGAGCACAATTAAGTAGTCTTTCTTTACATGGTTATCCATAATTTGTTATAATCCACATACTCAAATGTCTCTTCATAGTCAATAAAACACAAGTGAACATCTTTCTGGTATACTCGGATTTCAGCCAAGATCCATCTGATATCAGGAAATGTACCCCTGCTCCACATCCTCTTCTGAATTCAGCTTGAATTTCTGATAGTTCCCTAGAAATGTACTGCTGTAACCATTTTGAATTATCTTTAGCAAAACATCACTTATGTGTGATGTTTATGATACTATTGAATAATTTCCACATTTGGCTAGATCACCTTTCTTTGGAATGGACATGAATATGGATTTCTTCCAGTCGACTGGCAGGTACCTGTCTTCTAGCACTGCATCCATTTTTTGAAATATTAGTAGTCTGTCAACTCCTGGAGCCTTATTTTTTCGCTAACGCCTTCAGTGAGGCTTGGACTTCTTCCTTCAATACCATTACTTTTGATCATGGAATGGTTAGTGTCAACTAATTCTTGTTGGTACAGGGACTGTGTATTCCTTCCATCTTCTTTTTTTTAAAGTTTTTTATTGTGATTTGAGTGAAAGTTTACAGGGCAGATCATCAGTTTTACATTCAACAAACCATATACTTTGTTTCATTACAATGATTATAATCCCCTCCATGTATCATCAGTTAACAGTATTTCTCTCAATTCAGTTTACCCTTTTTTTTTTTTTTTTTAACACTCAGGCACATAATAATTTAAACAACCAAAGGGCACATTCTGCAAGTCTGCCTCCTGGCCACCAGCTCTAAGTCCCTCTCTTCCCATGAATCTAGAATCCTCAGGTACTCCCTTTCTCCATGTCCCCATCTCTGCCTCCATCTCTGGTGTCACTGCTTATTTGGATAAGGTCTCGCATTCAGCTTGTGCTCTTCTTCCTTGATGGTCCTAGGGTCCTTTGTTTCTGGACTGTAAGACTAACTACTCCCTGGTTTTGTTACAAAACTTCTACCTTTACAGTTGTGACAGTCTCAATTAGTCATGATAACAATTATTCACTACTGAATCATAAGAATCTTATCTCCATCTCTTTTAACCAGACCCATCTAGACAAGATGAAAACTATATTCAGTGGGGATTCTTTCTTCCCCGCACATTCTTAAACTAAACTTCCTCTCAAAACCTTATAAGCCAGTCACTTCATGCCTTTATTGCGCCCTCATTTTAGGTAGCCAATGTCTAGGTTGCCCGTCCCTATCTACCCTGTGTACAGAGGGGATAGCATAGATATTTAATGTGGAGACTCCTTCCCTCTCTGTTGGTATTTTGAGCAACTACATCAAGTATAGGTCAAGTTCATTAAATTATAGCAGTTTACCCTCATTTCCTTTATCAAAAATTTTTTTATTTTTATTTTTTATCAACCTCTATTTGAGTTCAGATTATCAAGCCATTGAGGCTAGGTCAAATGGGTACTATCTGCAAGTTTGGGTGTTCTTGTGCATCTCCCCTCACTTCATATCAGCTGGATGCTTCACTCTCAGCTCCTTCCATCTTCTTTTGATGCTGTCTGCATCATTCAATATTTTACCCAGAGAATATTTCAATATTGCAAGTTGAGCCTTCAATTTTTTGCTTCAGTTTTTTTCAACTTAAGAAATAATGAGCATGTTCTTTCCTTTTTGGTTTCTAACTCCAGGTCTTTGCATAATTCATTACAATACTTGATTTAGCTTTTTCAAGCTGCCTTTTGAAAGCTCCTGTTCAGCTCTTTCATTTTTTTCCCCTTATACTTTAGATGCAGTTAGGGTGTGGCACCATAGGATAAGCACTGGACTTCTAACCTCAGGTCAATGGTTCAAACCCACCAGCTGCTCCTTGAAAACCCTATATAGGGTTGCTATGAGTCGGAACCAACTTGATGGTGCTTAACAACAACATCTTTAGCTATTCTGCAGTCAACAACAAGTTTCAGAGTCTCTTCTGAGATCCATTCGGTCTTTTCTTTCTTTCCTGTCTTTGTAATGACTTTTACTTTCTTCCTGTATGATGTTCTTGGTGTCATCCTCTGGTCTTCGGTCATTAGCAGAATGGCAAGACTTCATCTCTCATACTCTGAGCACGTGACACAAGGTACCAGTCCCTGGAGAAGGAGATTATGCTTGGTTAAAGTGAAGGGTCAGCGAAAAGGAGGAAGCCCCCCAATAAGATGGGCTGACACAGAGCCAGCAGCAATAGACTCCAGCATAACAATCATTGTGAGCATGGTGCAGGATCAGGCAATTTCATTCTGGTTGTACATGGGGTCGCTAAGAGTCAGAACCATCTCAACAGCACTGAACAACAATCTTTATAAAAGCAGTCACATATTTCTCCCATGGAGTGGCTGGTGGATTCAAAATGTTGACCTTTTGAGTCTCAGATGACTGTTTAGCTACAGTGACACCAGGACCCCAGTCACCAAGTCACCAGTGGGTTAAAATAATTGCTGATGACTGGTAAGAATCAAAACAATGACACCAAACTAAAGATAGTCCTGGGCTATGAAAATCCATGCAACCTGGTAAAACCTATTATATTAAAATTTTGAAGTATATACAAATGATTCATAATAACATGTAGGCAGTACTTTGCAATACACATTAAAACATTATTACTATATTATGTAAAAGATGTTTTAGTGCATCAAAAAGTGTTTTTTTTTAATGTTTCTTATGCATGTTGTTGTTAAGTGTTGTCAAGTCAGTTCCAACTCACAGCAACCCTGTATAGGGTTTCTAAGGAGCAGGGGTAGGTTTAAACCACTGACCTTGTGGTTAGCAGCCCGGAGCTTATCCTATCAAAGGCACATTATGTATGTACTATATTGTTGTTGTTAAGTACCATGGAGTCGGTTCCAACTCATAGTGACCCTGTACAGGGTTTCCGAGGCTGCAAATCTTTACGGGAGCAGAAAACCTCATTTTTCTCCCACGGAACAGCTGGTAGTTTCGAACTGTCAACCTTGAGGTTAGCAGCCCAATTCATAACCACTATGCTACCAGAGCGCCTCATTATGTACTATAGACTAAGATAAACATTTGATTGACTTTATGTATGAACAGTACCTAACTCTTCTGACTTACATGCAAATTAGACTTAAAGATAGTCTTAGGATAGGAACTTTTTCATAGTACAGGGACTTCCTGTATACCAGTGGCCATTATATTTTTTATTACTCACTGTTGTTAGGTGTCATCTAGCCAATTCCGACTCATAGAGACCTTAAGCACAACAGAATAAAACATTGCCTGGTCCTCCACCATCCTCACAGTCATTGATATGTTTGAGTCCATTGCTGCTACCACTGTGACAATCCATTTCATTGGGGGTCTTCCTCTTTTCTGCTGACGCTCCAAACATGATGTCCATCTCAAGGGACTGGTCCCTCCTGATAATATGTCTTAAGTGTGAGATATGAAGTCTGACCATCCTGGCTTCTAAGGAGCATTCTGGTTGTACTTCTTCCAACATAAAATTTGTTTGTTCTCGTGGAAGACCATGGCACTTTTAATATTCTTCTCCAACATCATAACTGAATTGCATCAATTCTTCTAAGGTCTTCTTATTCATTGTCCAACTTTCAAATGCAGATGAGGCAACAGAAATTACCATGGCTTAGATCAGATGCACCTTAGTCGTCAAACCGGTATTTTTGCTCTTGAACACTTAAAAGAGGATTTGTGCAGCAGATTTGCATAATGAAATACATTGTTTGATTTCTTGACTGCTGTTTCCATGAGTGTTGGTAGTGGATGCAAGCAAAAAGAAGTCCCTGACAACTTCAAAATTTTATCTATTTATCGTGATATTATTTATTGGTCCAGTGGTAAGGATTTTTGTTTTCTTTACATTGAGATGCAACCCATACTGAAGGCTGTGGTCTATAATCTTCATTAATAAGTACTTTAAGCCCTCTTTGCTTTCAGCAAACAAAGTAGTATCAGTTGCATATCGCAGGTGGTTAATGAATCTTCCTCCAGTCCTTATGTCACATTTTTCTTCATATAATCCAGCTTCTTGGATTATTTGCTTAGCACGTACACTGAATAAATATGGTAAAAGAATAAAACCCTGGCGCACACTTTTCCTGATTTTAAACCATTCAGTGTTCCCTTGTTCTGCTCAATTGCCTCTTAGTCTATGTATAAATTCTTCATGAGCACAATTAAGTGTTCCGGAATACCCATTCTACGCAATGTGGTCCATAGCTTGTCATGATTCACACTGTTGAAAGCCTTTGCATAGTCAATAAAACACAGGTAAATATTTTTCTGGTATTCTCTGCTTTCAGCCAAGATCTATGTGACATCCATAATGATATCCCTTGTTCCACATCCTCGTTTGAATCCAGCTTGAACCTCTGGCAGTTCCCTGTCAATATACTCTAGCAGCCATTTTTAAATTATCTTTAGCAAAATTTTCATCACTACTTGATTGTGAAAAATAAGATTTAAAAAAAGGCCAGTTTCACATAAAAGTTGTGCTGAAGGATAAGCAATAGACTGCTAACTATAAAGTTGGTGCTTCGTACACACCAGGCATGCTCCTAGAAAACCCTATATAGGGTCAGCATGAGTCCAAACTGACTCAGCAGCACTTACCAACAGCAGCAACAATGAAATAGTAAAAAATATTAAATTTATTAAGCCTTTGTCTTTTTAATATTTAGTATGATGGAACAGGAAATTAGCACAAAGCACTTCTGGTACATACTGAAATAACCCTCAAGGATTGTAACTTTCAGTTATGAGTTGAACTTTTTTCAAGAAACATTATTTTAACTTAAAATAACAACTAACAACTGTAGTTATTAACACTTGGGTACTTACAGACATTATCTTGAAATAAAGAAATTAACCTGTCACTTCAAAGGGCAGATATGAAATTTCAAGTGAAAATCTGTATTTGGGAAGATTTTGTCTGCTGTTGAGATCTGACAGTTTCTCAATACTTAATAACATCAGTAGTTATATTAACAAATATCTTTTAAAAACATATTCTATAATGGAATATGTCAACACTTGGAAAATCTATATAACTCCATGAACCAATAATCTCAAATCACTATTGGCAAAATGCAATAAAATCTGCATGTGTAAAAAATTCACTCAGAGTACAAGACTGGCTGGTGAATTTTAATGTAACAACAGATGATATGAAAAGTTCATCAACATGTTTTCAGACTCCACATTGCACCTAAACTTTTAAGAAACGACTGCTTATCTATAGATATAACACAATCTCAATCCAGATTCCAACATCATTCTTTAAAGAGATGGAAAATAATGATCACTAAATGTATATGGAAAGGGGAGAGACTTTGGATAAGCAAAGCACTGCTTAAGAAGAACAAAATTGGATGTCTCTGACTTCCTAATCTAAAAATGTACTACACAGTCACAGTGGTCAAAACAGCTTGGTACTGGTACAAAGCAAGATATAGAGATACATGAAACAGAATTGAGAACCCAAAAGTAATTACATCCACATACAGTCAGCTAATCTTTGACAAAGCACCAGAACATATTAAAAGGGAAAGAGAGAATCTCTTCAACAAATGGCGCTGATAGAACTGGAAATCTATTTGTAGAAGAATGAAACAAGACCCATATCTCACGCCATCATATCATACACAAAAACAAACATAATGTGGATTAAAGACCTAAATATAAAGCCTGATGGTTACAGTGGTTATGTGCTGTGGAGTCGGTTCTGACTCACAGCGACCCTATACAGAGTTTCCAAGGCTGTAAATCTTTACAGGAGCAGAAAGCCTCATCTTTCTCCCATGGAACAGCTGGTAGTTTTGAACTGCTGACCTTAAGGTTCGCAGCCATCATCAATGAAAAAATAGGGATCAACTTAGTGGCTCTAATACCTGGCCTAATACACTACCAAACATTGCTAAAAACACACAAACAACAGAAGACAAAATAGATGACTGGACCTCCGAAAACTTAGACACTTAAGTGCACAAAAGATTTTGCCAAAAGAGTAAAAAGGGAGCCCACAGACTGGGAAAAAGTTTTTTGCAACAATTTATTAGACAAGTGTCTAATCTCTAAAATTTATAGAATACTACACCTCTACAAGAAAATGACAAACAACCCAATTAAAAAATGGGCACAGGGCATGAACAGACATTTCATCAAAGAATACATTTAGGTAGCCAATATGGAAATATATGCATAGGGTTGCTATAGAAATATCATATGATCCAGTAATCTCTCTGGGTAGTGGTGGTGATGTGGTATGGAGTCGGTTCCAGCTCAGAGTGACCCTGCATAGGTGTTCTGAGGCTGTAAATCTTTACAGGAGCAAAAAACCTCATCTTTCTTCCACAGCGTGGCTGGAAGATTTGATCTGCTGACCTTTCAGTTAGCACATCAGGTCATAATCCGCTATGCTACCAGAGCTCTTTAGTAATCCCTCTACTTGTCCTATATCCACAAGAAATAAGAGCAGGACATGAGTAGATATGTGTACACTGATGTTCATCACAGCACTATTCACAATAGCAAAAAGATGGAGATAGCTTAAATGTCCATCAATGAATAAACAAACTTTGGTACATACACACAATGAAATGCTGTGCAATGTTGAAGAATAATAATAAATCTATGAAACATCTCAAAACATGGATGAGCCTAGAGGACATTATACTGAGTGAAATAAGTAAATCACAAAACGATAAATATTGTATGAAACCACTATTGTTAAAACTCAAGAAAAGGTTTTCATACTAAAAGAAACAAGATATTGATGGTTACTGGGTTGGGAAGAGGGGAGAGTAATTCACTGGCTAGAGGGTGGACACATGTTAACTCATGTGATGGGGTGGAAAATATACAAGAAGAAAGAGATTAGCAGAAGAATGATGAAAACAGGTGAAGACACAGGGAGGTATGCAAGGGCTAAAGGTTGGCTAGTTTCGTGCCGTGGAATCGGTTCTGACTCATAGCGACACCATATAGGGTTTCTGAGGCTATAAATCTTTACAGGAGCAGAAAGCTCCATCCTTCTCCCCTTAAAGGCAAGAGAGGTAAATAGTAACATATACATAACCTTGGAACAACAGTGTTCTGCGTGTAGACACATGAACAGAGAGACACAGACTGTATGGGTATGGGAGGAAGAATGGGATATATATGTATATGTATTTATATCCCCACAAAATTATCAGAGTCTGAAAGAGGATATTTGTACATGGGTAAACACAGGGAGGAAGTGGAATAACTGTTGTTTCATGGAGGGGATTGCTATCATTGAGATGAACCAAAGTGTATGATTTGTTGAATGTAAAAGTGGTGATCTTATCTGTAAACCTTCACTCAATTAACAATAAAAAGTTAAAATAAAAATAAAAAAAAAGAAAGAAACTACTGCTTATTAAGTCAGGAGTAGTAGCAAATAAAGAAAACTATAATTACCTGGGCAAGTTATTTAAATACTTGCGCTTTTTTTCAACTATGTGTCTACATGAGTCAGATTTTCTTCCAATACTTCAACCAAAACTACATATCACAACAAACTGAATATAGAAAACAGATGTGAGAATTCAGCTGCCTTCTCTTATACGAGTCATTAAGGAGATGTGCATATACAGCAATACCATGTTCTTGCTAAATTTTATTTTGGAAAATACAATTGTTTTTTCTTAAAAATTATGCTGAGTGAAATAAGTTGATCACAAAGGACAGCTATTTTATGACACCACATTATAAAAAGTCAAGAAAAGGTTTTCACATGCAAAAATAACATTGTCAGTTAAATACAAATGTCTGTATTCAATTATTCAATTAAAAAAATCTCAATTCCTCTTAATATGAGGAAGGTTAAAGAGATCATTTTCTTCATATCCTATTGTGTTTTTTGTTTCCTTTTTCACATATACAATCTGGTACACACAGAGTGAATTATTACCAGGAAAAAATGGAATGTGGGTTTTTACTGGTTTACTTAAATGATGTACTAATGATACATAATAATTATAATATACAAGAAAATTATCATATATAAATGTCATTAGGTACTTCAACCTCTGTTCAAATAAAAAGAAGTTAATTTCCAATTTATCATTAGCATTTTTAAAAGAGTAACTTACCAATGATGAAAGAAATCTCCCACTGTAAAACAGCATCTATACAGTACCTTTTGTGTAGCTCTATGTTTTGAGGCAGGAAGTAGCTTCATAGTCTTCTGAGAGGTTACTCCCACCTAAGAAAACACACCAACACTTGGTAAATGTTTTCCTATACACTGTAATTTGAAGTTATTACATCAGAGATGGAATCAGCAGTTTACTATCATGGTGACTCTCTTTTATTCAATTTGTGATATGAAATAATTACTATTATGAGTGACAAACTTATTTTCTAATAAAATATGCCACATGAGTGAGATTATGGGAAATAACCAAAAATAATAAAATTGATCTTGTAAAGTTGTCAACCCAAAAACAATTATGTTGCATTACTGGTAAGGTGCCTCACAAAAAGATATATACTTTTAGAAGTTGTCTTTTACAATTTCAACTAAAGAGTTTGGTAAAGCGATTTAAAATTTTTGGAAAAAATGAAATAGAATATATTTAACAAAAGTACCGAACATGCTGATGGCATAACATCCAATCTAGCTTACATAAAGATTATTTTACATAAGGTGGTTGTTGTTAAGTGCCATTGAGTCAGTTCTGACTCATAATGACCCCTATATAGGATTTCCAAGGAGCAGCTGCTCAGTTTGAACTATTGACCTTGCGGTTCAAACTGATGTTGCTATCCAGCACTCTATCCTGCAGCATCAGCCCAGGATTCCTTACATAAGGTAGGAAGGATGAAAACATGGCTTGTTCAGCTGGGAACTGTCACCAGTGGTACCTACTTTGGTGAGGATGGGGCTAATGAGAGAGAAGTTGGAGAAAAAAGATCATAAAAGAAATTGCATGTAACATAAATCCATGATTTTATTCTGTTTTCCAGGGAATGTTATTATATTTAAAGTAGCAGCCTGTTTGGATTTGGATTTTCAGAAATCAATCTAGCAAATGATATAAAATATGGCTTAGAGGGATGTGAAGCTGGAGGTCAGGAACCCAATCAGAAGGCTATTTCAATTACCTAAGCAAGAGAAAATGAGAACCTGAACTGGGAATAATAGACAGGGATGGAATGGGGCAGACTGAAGGACTATTTGGGAGAGAAAAGAAAGAAGATACAATGGTCAGTTGAATGTGGAAGGTATTAAAGTGGGAGTACCTAGCATGATGCCCAAATTTCTAACTTTAGGGTTGACTGGACAAACATTTGTATTGTTAACCTAAATAGAATGACTGGGAAAGAGGGAGAAAAGGAACTCAATTCTAAGTTTGTTTCTTTGACACAGCTGAAAGAAATCCTGAGAGGCAATGTGGTATAAGAGAAAAAACATTAACTGTGGAATCCAAGACTTTGTTTCAAATAGTAAGTCTCCATAATTTTTAGCTATTAATCAAATTTCAAGAGTCCTGGTGCACAGTGGCTAAAGTGCCTGCTAACAAAAGGTCAGTTGGGACCCACCAGCCAGCAGGTAAGAGAAAGCTGTGATAGTCTGCTTTCACAGAGATTCATAGCCTTGGAAACCCCATGGGGCCGTTCTACTTTGTTCTTTAGGGTTAATATGAAGATGCGTTGGTTGGTCAGTTTCAAGAAAACTGCTTACCTTCTCTGAGACCCTGGATCCTTACCTGTAAGATTATACATTTTCGGAATTTTTATGAGGATTAGTCATTTTCATGAGAATTTATCTTCTGCCAAAAAAAACCTCTTAAAAGTGTTAAAGAGCAAAGATGCCACTTTGAGGGCTAAGGTCTGTCTGATCCAAGCCATGGTCATCCCTCAATATGTTTGTGAAAGCATAATGAATAAGGAAGATGAGAAGAATTGATGCATTTCAATTAAAATGCTGACAAAGAATATTGAAAGCCTGAGGGACTGCAGGAAAAATTAAATCTAATGTTGTTAGAAGTATAGCCTGACGGTTTCTTAGAAGCAAGGATGGAGAGTTTTCGTCTTCTGTATTTTGGACATGTCAGGAGGGGCCAGTCCCTGGAGGACATCATGCTGTTTAAAGGAGTTGTTGTTGCTAAATGCCTTGGAGTAGTTGAACTCAGAGACCTTATATAGAGCTTCTGAGGAGCAGCTGGTAGGTTTGAACTGTCAGACTTGTGGTTCAAAGTCCAGTGCTGATCCTACAGCGCCACACCAGGAGTGCAGTAGTCAGCCAAAATATAAGGCTCCTCCCCCAACGGTTTGGATTAATACAGTGGCTCCAACAATGGACTCAAATATAATAGTGTGAGGACGGCACAGAATCCGTCAGTGTTTTGTTCCTTCTGTGTATAGGGTTGCTATGAGTCAGAGCCATTGACACCTAACAACAACTGTTTATGGATGTTAAACTCTGTAAATAAACTAGATGCTCAATAATATGTGGTCATTGCATTCATTATGATCTGGCTGGTGGGGTCTAGCTCAAAGTGAGGAACAAAAGTCTGGGTCTCGAGAGAAGTACCAGGTAGAGATGGAGATTCCTGAGCTACAGGCCTACAGGTACCTGCAGCCATGGAGAAGGGCACTAAGGCGAAATCCGGGTACCGGATGCTTCAGGAGCATTTCCAAGCGCCTTTAGCAGGCACAAGCTCCTCGGGGGCGTGTGCAAACACATTCCGTCCTGGTGGGGCCATCATACACAACAGGACCTACCAGCATCAACAGAAGGGCGGTACCCAGCCGAGCTAAGTACCAGTGCCAGCACCCAAAGGAGACCCAGACAGACAAGTCATTCCTCAGCGCCACTCGCCCCACTCCACCCCTTGAGATTCACCTGTAAATAATCCGCTCGGTTTAAATTCAGATCCATGATGGCTGCACTAATGCGCCGGGCAGCACCGGGCCAAGACTGGAGGAATAGGCGCAGAAACGTAGGACGCCCGTGTTTTGCTTGGAGCGGCAACCCCAGATACTGCGGCTACTGAGAGAGATGCAAAGGAAGGACGTCAGGGCAGCGGGAGTGACGTAAGCACGTTCACGCGAATTGGCCCCAGTATGAAAATACGCCCCGCCCTTATACCATTGGCCCGCCCACTGCCTGCAATTGTTCAAATCTGGTGGGGGAAAACTGAGGACAAGGTCTGTGAGACAACAACGGAAAGGTGGTTTTCAGGGACTCAAGAGATACAGACTTGCCTCCGCTACCCCCACTCAACCTTAACACGTCCCTCGCACGGCCTTGTCTTTTCCCCTGCAGTGTGGAGCACAGATGAGGCCCAGGTAGATTCTGATCTGTCCTGATGTGGTGCTGTAGGATAAGCAGTGGTTTACTAGCCACAAAGTCATTTCAAACTCACCAGCTACCATACCCAGGGTGGCTATGAGGCAGAACTGACTCAACTGCACCAAACGACATTTAGAAAGTTAGACTCCATCGTTATAAACATTATTCTAAAATAGAATTCTCAAACTTTTTGTCCTCAGCACTCCTGTACAAAACTCTTAAACAACTGAATATCCCAAAGAGTTTTTGCTTATATGAATGATCTATTTATATATTCTGTGTTAGAAATGATAACTGATTTTTGAAAATCCATTTAAAATAAACTAATTACACAAATTATATTTTAGTAAAAAATGTTTTTATTAGAAACCATCGAGTCATTTCCGACCATAGCAACACTGTTATGCACAGCAAAACAAAACACTGCGTTGTCCTGCGCCTTCCTCACAAGTGTTATGATTTGGTCCATTGCTGCTGCCACTGTGCTAATCCATCTCATTGGCGCCTTGCACTTTTTCACGGACCCTCCACTTTACCAAGCATGATGTCTTCCTCCAGGGACTAGTCCCCTGACAACATGTGCGAAATATGAGAAACAAAGTCTGGCCAGCCTGGCTTCTAAGGAGCATTCTTTCTGAACGTTTTCCTGTACAGATTTATTTGTTCTTCTGGCAGTCCATGGTACTTTTTCCTCCAACACCATAACTCAAGCGCATCAGTTCTTCTGTGGTCTTCCTTATTCACTGTCCAACTTTCACATGCATATGAGGCAATTGAAAATATCATGGCTTGGGTCAGGCATACCTTAGTCCTCAAACGGATATCTACTCTTGAACACTCGAAAGAGGTCTTCTGCAGCATATTTGCCAAAAGCAATACATCCTTTGATTTCTTGCCTGCTGTTTACATGAATGTTGATTGTGGACCCAACCAAATTGAAGTCTCACAAATTTAATCTTTTCTCCATTTATCATGATGTTATTTATTGGTCCAGTTGTGAAGATTTTTGTTTTCTTTGGATTAAGGTGCAATTCATACTGAAGGCTGTAGTCTTTGATCTTTATTCATTAGTAAGTATTCAAAGTCCTCTTGACTTTCAAGAAACAAGGTTGTATCTGCATAGAGCAGGTTGTTAATGTGTTTTCCTCCAATTCTGATTATCTGCTCAGTGTACAGACAGAATAAGTATAGTGAGAGAACATAAACCTTGTGTACACCTTTCTTGATTTTAAACCATTCATTATTCCCTTGTTCTGTTCAATCCACTGCATTTGGTCTCTGTACAGTTTCCTCATGAGCACAATTAAGTGTTCTGGAATCCCCATTCTTGGCAATGTTATCCATGGCTTGTCATGAAAAACCTTTGAATAGTCAATAAAGCACACTTATCTTTTTGGTATTCTCTGCTTTCAGCCAAAATCCATCTGATATCAGCAATGTATCCCTAGTTCCATGTCCTCTTCTGAATCCACTTTGAGTTTCTGGAAGTTCCTTGCCAATGTACTGTTGCAACTGTTTTTAAATTATCTTCAGCAAAAATTTTCTTGCATGTAATATTAATGATATTGTCAAATGATTTCAACAATCCATGAGTCACCTTCTTTGGAATGGGCAAAAATATGGATCTCTCTCAATCTGTTGGTCAGGTCTTCCAAGTTTCGTGGCATAGATGAGTGAGCACTTCCAGTGCTGAATCAGTTTACTGAAAGATTTCAATGTGTATTCTGGCAATTCCTGGAGCTTTTTTTTTGCCAACGGTTGAACATCAACCATTTCTTTTTGGTAAAATGACTCTGTTTACACCTTCCATCTTCTTTTGATGCTTTTGGCATCATTCAATATTTATCCTACAGAATTCATCAGTATTACAAGTCTAGGCTTGAATTTTTGCTTCAGTTCTTTGGACTTGAGAAATGCTGAGTGTGTTCTTCCCTTTTGGTTTTCTATCTCCAGATCTTTGTGCATATCGTTATAATACTTGCCTTTGTCTTCTTGAGCTCCCATTTGAAATTTTCTGTTCATCTCTTTTACTTCTTCATTTTGAGTCCTTTTGCTTTAACATTTCTACACTGGAGGGCAAGTTTCAGAGTCTGTACTGACAACCATCTTGGTCTTTTCTTTCTTTCCTGTCTCTTTTATGACTATTTGCTTTCTTCATGTATAATAGTCTTATGTCATCCCACAGCTCTCCTGGTCTTTGGTCATTAGCATCTAATGCATCAAATCTGTTCTTCAGATGGTTTTTAAATTCAGGTGGGATAAGGACCTAACAACAACAAAAATGTTCAAGGTCATATTTTGATGCTCATGAATTTAAAAATTTTTTTTCTTCAGATTCAGCTTAAACTTGCATATGAGTAATTGAGGGTCTGTTCCACATTCTGCGCCTAGCCTTGTTTTGACTAATGATATTGAGTTTTTCTACCACCTATTCCTAGTCAATTCGATTCCTGTGTATGCCATTTGGTTAGGTCCATGTGTGTTTAAAAAAGGAAAAGTCTATCATGCAATCTTCAGCATCATTTCTGTCACCAAGGTCATACTTTCCAACTACTGATACTTCTCCTTTGTTTCTAACCTTTGCATTCCAATCACCAGCAATTATCAATAAATCTAGACTGCATGTTTCATCAATTTCAGACTGGAATTCTTCAATTTTATCATTACTGACTTTAGTGGTTGATGTATAAATTTGAATAATAGTGGTATTAGCTGGTTTTCCTTGTTGGCATATGGATATTATCCTACCACAGACAGAATTGTACTTCAAGATAGATCTTGAAATACTCTTTTCGACAAATGTGATGCCATTCCTCTTGTTGTTTCTGGTATAATTCAAAATGGCCAACACCAGTCCATTTCAGCTCACTAAATGAGTAAGATATTGATCTTTATGTGTTGAATTTATTTTTGACATATTGCAGTTTTCCTAGATTAATACTTCATAAATTCCATGTTCAGATTATTAATGGATATTTACAGTTGTTTCTTCTCATTTTGAATTGTGCCCCATCAGCAAATGAAGGTCTCGAAAACTTTACTCCACTCAAGTCATTGTGGTCAACTCTACTTTGAGGAGGTAACTCATTTCCAGTCATATTTTGAGTGCCTTATAACCTGAGGGGCTCATCTTCTGACATTGTATCTGACAGTGTTCCACGGCTATTCAGGAGGTTTTCAGTGCCTAAACATTCAGAGTCCTGGTGTGGTGCTGCGAGTCCATATGCAGGACTACAAAGTCAATTTGAACCGCAAGGTCACCAGTACAAGCTCACCCACAAGTTGCTCCTCGGAAACCCTGTACAGGGTTGCTATGAGTCAAAACTGACTCAATGGCACGTAACAACAACAACAAACATTCAAAAGTAGTCTACGTCCTAGTCTTAGTCGGGAAGTTCAGCTGAAACCTGTCCACCATGGTTTACCCTGCTGGTATTTAAAATCCTGGTGGCATAGTTTCCAACATTACAGCAATATGGAAGTCACCACAGTATGACAAACTGAGAGACAAGTGGTGGAATGAAAAATACTGTTTCCAATATAAAATTTGAAAACAGAGTGATATTGTTTTCAAATCTAGCTAGTGGTTGTCTTAATAGTAAACAGCAGGTGTCTCCATACTGCTTCTGCATTCTATCCATTGTAATATTGCTATATGTTGTCTGTATTTTATCTATAACTATATGTATATGGCAACCACTTGTCTGTCAGTGTGTTGTACTGTGGTGGCTTGTGAGTTTCAGTGATTTTGAAAGCTATGCCACCAGTATTTTAAATACCAGCAGGGTTACCCATGGTGGAGAGGTTTCAGATGACCTTCCAGATGAAGACAGACTGGGAAGAAGGAGTGATGAACTACTTCAGAATATTTAGTCACTGAAAACCTTATGAATAGCAGAGAAACACTGTCAGATATAGTGCCAGAAAATGAGCCCCTCAGGTTGAAAGGCACTCAAAATGCGATTGGGAAGAGCTGCCTCCTCAAAGTTGAGTTGAACCTGATGACACGAATGGAGTAAAGCCTGTGGGAGAAAAGCCCAAGGGACCTTCATTTGCTGATGGGGCACAACTCAAAATGAAGAGAAATAGCTGTAAACATCCATTGAAAATTGGATCATGGAATGTATGAAGTATGAATCTGGGAAAATTGGAAGTTGTCAAAAATTAAAT
>NW_006408606.1:9506091-9527518 GCF_000296735.1 Chrysochloris asiatica | reverse complement strand
AGGGACCAGTTGCTGGAAAAGGATATCCTGTTTGATAAGGTGGAGGGTCAGAGAAAAAGAGGAAGACCCCCAATGAGATGGAATGGACTCAAGCATGGCAACAGTAGTGAGGTTGGCCCAGGATTGGGCAATGTTTCTTTCTGCTGTGCATGTGGTCACTGTGAGTCGGTACCGACTTGATGGCACCTAACAATAACAGCATATGTACATGGACTTCTGGTGTGGCACTGTAGGGCAAGCCTTGGACTGCGAACTATAGGTCAGAGGTCCCAACCCAGTAGTTCTTCCTCAGAAACCCTGTACAAGGTCGCTATGAGTTGGAATTAACTCTAAGGTACTTCACAACAACCTATGTATATAGTTTATGGAGAAAATATGATCCGAACTTAAAAG
Organism: Chrysochloris asiatica; assembly: GCF_000296735.1. Taxonomy (NCBI): domain Eukaryota; kingdom Metazoa; phylum Chordata; class Mammalia; order Afrosoricida; family Chrysochloridae; genus Chrysochloris; species Chrysochloris asiatica. The sequence goes on along the minus strand of NW_006408606.1, from coordinate 9,527,125 downwards.
AGGTAAATTTTGAAAGGTTAGTTGCAATGTGGAATCTGGTTTCATTATATAAGTTTTTAAAATCCCATTTGTTAAAATTACCACAAATCTCAAGAGAAAAATCTTAAAGTATGGGAAAGCCTCTCAATTTCATTTTGTAGATACAACATTTCCAAAATTTTAAGTTGCCCTTGAAAACTCAGAGTTTTAAACATTGGCAACAAAGGACAGTTGTTTACCTTGAGCTGATATGTCCCTTCTTGAAATAATGAGAAAATATGTGCTAAATACCAAGTCTGAATAATGTTGTCTGTCAGTCATTCTTTGAAATAAAAATTGTGGCCCATGATAAAAGAAAAGTTCACCTAGCAACTTAGTCACACAAGTGCATTTTCTTGAGACAAGGTACTTTGATATTCCACAGAAGTACTTTCTATATACCTTCCAAGTCATCACACAGAGTATTTTTTAGAAAGACTGTACTCAAGAGTTGACACTTGTAATTAACAATTTTTACTGTTCCATGAAGGACATGTTTTTATGAAGCTTTTTTGTTTCCTGCCAGCATGTGGCATGAAGGATACAGTGATTTCTAATAGAATTTGGAGATACTGCCAAGATTCATGCTTAGGAACCAACAGTGTTAACCATCATTGCTTTTGTATACCATAAGTGCAAACGTCAACACGGTGAAAAGGCAAGTAATGTCTTTGTGTTATTATAAAATAGTTTCCAAATTATAGAAAAGACTTGAGAGATCCCCAGGGGTCTGCAAACCACACTTTGAGAATCACTGACCTATAGTGACATAGGGTGTGACAGCTGACATTGCTTGCCTCACTTTCAACATTTCTTTCTTAGTACACAGAGCAATGAATAAGATACAGTCCTTTTCCTGATTTCTGAGATCTACTAGAGGAGTGTTTACAAGTGATTGTGAAACTAGATTTTTATTGTTAAGTGCTGTTGAGTCAGTTCTGACTTAGTGACCTTAGTTTATAGGGTTTCCAAGGAGCAGCTGGTGTGTTTGGACTGCTGACCTTGTGGTTCGCAGTCCAGTGTTGATAGTACCATACCAGGAGTCTGTGAAGCAAAATAAGCATTAAACCCTTGAGAAGTGCTTCTCAGGAAGAAAAATTATTTCCTGCAGAAGGATCTGAGAAAAGCTTGACTAGGAACCAGGATGTCCTGGATAACTACTTTTCTGAGGCTAAACTAACTCCACATTGAGATAGAAAGTGATACATGAAGATGGGTTGCCTGTTTAGCAATTTTGGGGCAAGCATAAGCTCACCAACTGCTCCTTTGAAACCCTATACAGGGTCACTATGAGTCAGAAAAGACTCACAGCACTTAATAACAACAACATATATCAATTTAGACTTAGAAAAATACTTATCTAAAAAATTTTAGGAGCTAACAGAAAATATAGAGAAAAGAGGAGAATATAAAATTATATAGAATTTAGGATGTTGGAAAGAATCTGTGTCATCTCAGAAGGGATGTAAGAAATCATAAACAGATATGAAAAATAATGATTAAACATTTCTATGTGTCACAAAAATAAAACATGTAAACAAAGAGTAGGGGGAAATACTTGCAAAAAGTAAATATCTTTGAACAAATTAATAAAATTAAGAGACCTGGTGTGGCACTGTAGGATAAGTACTGGATTACAAGGTTGGTTTGAACCTCCCTCAAGACTGGCAGTTAAACCCCACCAGCTGCTCCTCTGAAACCCTACAGAGGATTGCTATGAGTCAGAACTGACTCAACAGCACTTAACAACAACAACAACATGACTCCAATAAACAAATAGGTAAAATATGGTCAATTCACAAAAGAGGTGACTACTAAACAAACATATATAAACTATTACCCTCACTGTAATCAATTAATATTAAAGCAAGATACCTTTGAATTTTGCCTGTCAAGTTGGAATACATATAGATTTAAATAACATTGTGTGCTGTAGAGAGAGCATGTTCATTAACTGCATGTGTTGCTCTAAACTAATAATAAAACATTAGAAAAATTTAGCAATATGTATCCAAACCTATAGATGTATGACTACATTTTTACCTCATAATCCTATTTCTGGATATTTAGTTTACGAAAATAACACAAAGTTATTAGGAAGTCACAAATGAGGCATTCTTTAAAATAGAGACCTAACTGTCCAAAAATAGGAGAATGGTGTATCCACTTTATGGACTATTATACAACCATTGAAAGTAAAAATAATGACAGCTTTATAGCAATAAGAAATGCATTCTGGATATATAATGATAAATTAACAATCAAGACATAAAATTGTATGTCTACTATAATCGCAATTATGCAAAAGTATTGTTAATATATTTAAAATTTTTTAGTTGGTTCTTAATGGAAAGATTGTGTTTTTCCCCTATTCTTTATGTTTTACATAAAAAGTATTATTTTTTAAATTTTTGTATTTTTTAAAACAAAATTTCTAGAAAGTTAAAGTCAAATTAATAACTAAGAGGTTGTAGAAATCATCTGCTCAACTCTGCATAGTTGCCACGGCAGGCACCTCACTCTGCTGTTGATTGCAATGTTCTGACAAGTGTGCTCCAAAACGCGGGTACCAAATCCTTCCATTGTCTATTTTCTTGTCTATGTTCTCAGGTCCTAACAATGAATATTAACAACTTACGGAAGCTACAACTCGTATCATCAATATTATGTATTTGCATTGTAACAAACCAACCTGGTAAGTGGGCATGAATTATTTTTTAAGAAAATTACATTTAGGGAACATGATGAGGATTCAGTAATGGATAAAATCTTGGTGGTTACGGTTATGTGCCCTGGAGTCGGTTCCGACTCACAGCAACTCTGTACAGGGTTTCCGAGGCTGTAAATCTTTACGGGAGCGGAAATCCTCATCTTTCTCCTGCGGAACAGCTGGTAGTTTCGAACTGCTGACCTTGCAGTTCACAGCCCGATTCGGAACCACTACCAGAGCTTTTTAGGAGCCATCTAATCCAATGTTGGGTTTTTGTTTTGTTTTTGATTCATAAACTTCATGTTGTTGTTAATGCTGTTGAGTCGGTTTCCAAGGAGCGGCTGGTGAGTTTGAACTGCCGTAAATAAGGATTTGGTGGAAGGAATTGGTACCCACATCTTAGATCACACATCTTTCATAGTAATACATGATCTCTCAAAACTCTTAGGAATTATTTTAATTGCCATTTTTTTCACTGTACATGATGGAAAGATAATTTTAAAGAAATAGTGTTTTGAAATTGCTGTCTTATTGAAGAGAGAGAGAGATAGCTGCCATTCAGACAACTTAGATTCTTGTACAACAAAACATTGTCTGGTCCTGAGTCATTCTCATGATCACCAGCATGTTTGAGTTCAACATTGCAACTACTGTGTCAATTTATCTCACCGAGCCCTCGCTGGCCCTCTACTTCACCAAACATGATGTCCTTCTCTAGACATTGAAGCATCCTGATGATATGTTCAAGGCAAGTCAGATGTGTTTGTTCTTGTTCTGTTGTGATCCATAAGGTTTTCATGGCCCAGTTTTTAGAAGTAGATTGTCAGGCCTTTCTTCCTAGTCTTAGTCTGGTATTTCTGTTGAAACCTGTCTACCATGGGTGACATCTGAAACACCAGTGGCATAGCTTCCAGTATCACAGCATCATCTTGAAAATTATTACAGCGGGGCAAACTAATAGGAAACAAGTGGATTATTTTGGTAGCATTATAAAAGTCATCTTTACAACATATTTATAATATGCAATTTATACACTATTTGTAATGAAACATATACTAAGCTAGTTTTCCATTTAACAACTAAAGCCCATGTTTATTTTACTTTAAGTTAATTATGTAAAAAAAGCAAGTGTTTATTTTGAAAATCAAATTTAATTTGAAACATTGAAATAAAGTTATGTTGTTGTTGTTGTTGTTGTTGTTGTTAAGTGCCTTCGAGTCGGTTCCGACCCATAGCGACCCTGTACAGGGTTTCCGAGGGTGTAAATCCTTACAGGAGTAAGAGTTTACCTAATATGATATTTGGCATTATTTTATTTTGTAAATGAAAAGGGCATTTCTACATGAAAAGGGCATTATACATTCTAAATGATTTGCGCTTGTTTCTAAATGATTAACAAAGATTTCAAACTACTAATTTTAATTATTTCTCAAATCATTAGTAGGTATGGGGAGTTTTTATTCATAGTAAATGAAATGCCAAGTTACAAAAAATTGCCACTATATCTATTTTAAATGTTTTTAAAAAATATTTTAAGGTAGGAGAGAACTCTTGGTGGCTACCTAAAAGTCAACAGAGGATGACTCCATCTCATATTTGATGTCGATCTCTTTGAGATGAACTTACAAAATTAGTATGCTCTCCATAACTTGTAACCTTATGTTGTGGTCTTAAATCAACCATCAATAAGGCAAGCTATGGACTGCTGAGTGACTGAGTCATAAGTATACACCTTGGTTCCCTCTAATGCACTTTCTTGTTATAAATTGGGAAACTTTAATTTGTAAATAAAAAATCGAATTTAGATTGATTTTAAAAACAGGAGAGAAAAAAATGGAGAGATTGGTACCCCCTTGGATGATGTTATCAACCCTCTGAAACACCTCTGCCACCCATTGTTGTTGTTAAGTGCAGTTGAGTCAGTTCTGACTCAGAGTTACCCTGTAAAGAGGTTCAGAGGAGTGGCTGGTGGGTTTGGACTACCAGCCTTGTGGTTAGCAGTCCAGTGCTTATCCTATAGTGCTGTTCTATCACCTATAGAGACCAAGAATGTTTGAGGTAGCATAACTTTGTTTAGCTAAGTTACCAAGACCACAGAAGTTAAGTGACTTGTCCCAGGCTACATAATTAGCAGTTATTGTAGCTTCCGTTGTCCTTAGCCAGAAGAAAATTTACCTTTCTATTTATAAAGATTGCTTTCATTAATCATGTTGGTGGTGGTGATTGTGTGCCATGGAGTCGGTTCTGACTCATAGTGACCCTGTATAGGATATCTGAGGCTGTTAAATCTTTACAGGAGCAGAAAAACCTCATCTTTCTTATGCGGGGCAACTGGTAGGCTTAAACACCTTTCCATTCATCATAGGCATTTGAAATATATATTAGACATGGTCAGGTAAGATGGCTATCCTAAATTGTACTAAATTTGCTTTTAATTATCACAACATATCTATGCCTTTTCTAAGTTTTTAGAGTATACAGAACTAGACACTACTTTGCATAGTTCCCTAATTGGTTTTAAGTCTATAAACCTAAACTTCTCAAACTACAGTGAATTCTCATAAGGTCAAAGGTCCTCAGTAAATTTAATAAGAAAGGTACTTTACAAATATCAAAGTTTTTATGCCTAAGAACAAATTTAGTGTTACCTCCTTTCTCTTGTCTTATCTGAAAGTGAGAAAAGGAGTTCTGGTGTGGTGCTATAGGATAAGCCCTTACTGCTAACTCCAAGGTCTGTGGTTCAAACCCAGCAGCTACTCCTTGGAAACCCTATGCAAGGTTGCTATGAGTCAGGACTGACTTGATGGCACTTAACAACAACAACTGAGAAAAGAATAGTAACAAGGTCAAATAGGAAACAATGTCATAGGAGAGAAAAGTCATAGGGTATAAACAACCTTCTAATGAACTGTAAATATCTAAACGTTTTTCCCTATACAAGTTATTTTGGATACTGTTAAAATGCTCCCTTCTTCACAAATGTCCCACCAACTTCTTCAAGCTTTCCTTTTAAACTCTATGGGCCTGTTACAACAGTGATTGGGCCAAGACTTGCTAGCTCAGATCTATCATAAACCTGAAAAGTAATTAACACACATCTATTATCTTGGATCTTAGAGAAGTTTCCCCAGAAGCAAAGCCCATGAAGGGGTTTAGATGCAGTGACTTATTGAAGGCATGCTCTCAGAAGAAAAGGAGTTAGAGAAGCAGAATAAACTGAGGAAGGTGCTTAGTGAAGATGGGGTCTCAGCTGGAGTCTGACTTCATTCTAATCCTTTTGGGAGTTCTGGAGCCTGAATTGCATTAAAAAGTTGGCCGTCCTTGAGATAAGGACCTTTTGTATGTCCCCACCCCAATCAGTCACTATCATTGGCTGTGGGAGGTGGAAGCATAACCTCCCAGGCAAGGCTGCTGCAGTTCAGCTGAGGACAATTTTCTGGAGAAGGAATCAGCTGTGAACTGTTAAGGAACAACACACAGCCTCTGGGAACTGCAGGTACAGGCCTATAAATGGTGTTTGGGTAGAGAATCACTGCATCCATTATACCTTATCATGCCACTTACCTTCTTGATTAAACTATAAAAGAGGAAAACCATGAAAGAACAAGAATAGATCAGTTTCATATAAGCACAGACAATAAAGGAAAAATAACGTTTGTTGAGAGCTCTATATTTGGAGGGGAAGGGGGAAAAAATACTTGCACATATATAGCCTCAATGCCTGGGGCTTTATCTTCTACCTTGTCTAATTTCCAGACCCCAAATTCCTAGACTGGCTGTTCCCAGCTGACTCTGAAACTTACTTCTTTTGAGATTTTTCCAACGACAATAGGAAAATTACTAAATATTCTGTTCCGTGGCTCTATAGGATAACCACAGGATTTCGAATCACGATGTCAGTGGTTTGAACCCACCGGCTGCTCCTTCGAAAACTTACAGCCTCAGAAACACTACACAGGGTCGCTATGAGTCAGAATCAACTCAACAGCACTTAACAATAACAAAAGCTCTTAGAAAAAACTTCCATAACTGAGATACTGGACAGTACTATAAAACTGAAAAGTATCTATTATGGGAATTCTACATCTTTGCTGTCTTAATATGAACATACAGTAAAGGATAACAAGTAAAAATTCAATATTTTATTAAGTTCTGAGGCGTAACATAAAATAGTTTACCATAAAATGCATAAAGTTTGAAAAATGTTTAAGACAAAATACTATTAGCTTATCATAAAAGTTAAGGAAATATCCTACAATGGTAGCAAAAATTATAATTTTTTGCTTAATTTAATTATTTTAACTCACCCAAAAGTAAAGTTAAGAAATAGTTTTTAAACAGCTTTCTGTAGTTATATATAATGTTCTTGTTTTGGCTTTATGTCTGAAAAGTCATGTATTTAATTGGTTTTAGGACCTATAAAACTATCTTTGAGCTATAATCACAATTTGTATTTCTATAAGACTTAACAGGAATGAGCTGGATAGAATCAGCATGATAAACATAACTCAATGAGAGATTTAAACCTAGTTGGTTAAAAAAAATACTTGGAGTGTTTTATTTCTGACTAGGGAACTTACTGGCCCATATTCCCTTTCCTATTAAAGTCATGAGGTGTTGTGGATATTATCAGTATTCATCTGAGTTATATAATGAGTCAAATACAGAAACACCAAAATAGATTTTTGTGTATATAGTGGAGTTGAAATGCTTTGATGAGATAAAGGATGTCAGTCATTGTGCACAGTGATAGCTAGAGATGCCTCAAAGGGAAATGAAATATAGCTGGTAATGCTTGGACCTGGCTTTTTAAGTACAGAGTCCTTGCTCTTTCTTATTTCTTCCCATAGCATACCCCCCAAAACACAGAATGGAGATAATGGGGAAAGATACAGAGATTTACCTAGCAGTAAAACACCGGAGGCAGACATTAGGATGCTATGACAAATCCACAACCTGAAAAGCCTCCAACTTTGGGGGGGTTGGGAGGGGGGACTGTCACCCCACTAATTGAATTCACAGTACTGAAAAGCAACAAATGAAAGTCTAAGACAGAAAGCAAACCATATAATTTTAAAAAATCTTTAATGTGCTGTTTTGAACAATTCTATGAAATGTAAATATAATTATTTCTATTAACCCATTTCATTGCTAAATTCTTGAATCAGGATTCAATGATTTTATGATTTTCAGTGATACCATAGACTTCTCAAAATATCTCACTCAATCTAGCTAGTTGTAAAATTTCTCCAGTACTTTAAAAAAAAAAAAAAATCTTTTGAGCACTTGAACACAGGAAAATATCCTACATAGAGATGGCCTATTGTTTTTATTTGAATTTTGTTGGCAGTTCAATTCTGTTGGTTTCAACAATATTTATTGAGCACCTACTATGTACCAGGCACTGTTCTAGATATTGGGAACACAAAGATGAATAAGACATGGACTCTGCCCCCAAGGTGCTTACAGTCTCTTGGAGGCAAACAGGTAGTGCAAATACTTAAAGTTTATTCTAAAATGGACAAAAATGTCAGCAATGTAGTAAATATCAGGCCTTTAAATAAAATGGCATGTCATTGTTCATAATGTCAAGGCAGACAAAATGAAGACTATTTTTCGTGTGATAAAACAGTAAATAAAACCATTAAGACCTAACTTTTAAAGATTCACATGATAAAGTACTAAAAATTTACACCACAGTTTTCAAGTATTTCATACTTAGAAATATTATTGCCCACATTTGTGCTATAGTCAAACTCATAATTCCAGGTTACTGCGTCATTCACATCTCAGCATGCTGGGATTCAGTTTCTCACTGAGTTTATGGATTAGAATGGCTAGCTCCTCAGTTGCTTGGCTTTTGTCCTCCAAAAGTTCATAACGAAGACTGGAAATATCTTGCTTGATTTCTTTTAATTCACCTATAGTATTGGTGTTAAAAATAGAATTAGTAGTTTGCTCTTTATATTTAGAAAGGAGCAAGGAGTGAAATTCATATAATACAAAAATATTTGTTTCATAAAATCTTCAATTTATCTATTTCAGTTTTATAAGAAACATTTTAAGAAATGCTTTTCTTTAAAAATATACTGACCTCTGAAAAAAGTTATAAAAATAGTTGTGTTTTAATAGTATAAAGTAGGTTAAAATATTCACCTATTCAGCTTTTCCAAGGGATGATTTTTCTGATAACGGACCAGGGCTTCAACCCCCTGCTCAGAATTGCCATTTCTACCACACATATGATTCATTATAACTGGGGTGGAAATGCAGATTCTAAGCAAGGAATGAATGAATCCCTTGGAATGAATCCATTGGAAGCTCTGCTTGTAAATGACTGTATTGTAAGTAAACCATTGATTTTCAGAAGTAAATCTTGGAGCAAAAATTTACCTTGAATCCAAACAATGATCCTTCAAGTCACTGATAAGTTGGCTTACCTTTTTATAATAGAATATCATGTAAAACGTTTATGGTCTTTCCAGGAATCTTTATGATGCCTTAAATATAATTTCTATGTTCTGTTTCATAAGAGTCAGAACTTTTTTTATTTTAAAGAATTCTAAATCTTCCTCAAAAATACACATAAAACATTTTTGGATTATTTTGTGGCAAAAAAAAGAAAGAAAGAAAAGAAAAACTCTTCTTTTTTCATGCATGGCAATGTAGAGGGAATTGTTATCAGTTGCCATCAAGCCAACTGCAACTCATGGCAACCCCAGGTACAAAAGAACAAAATGTTGCCAGGTTCTATACCATCTTCACTATAGTTGCTATGTTTTGAGTGAATCATTATGGCTACTCTATATTTTGAGTGCCTTCCAAACTTGGGGTTTCATCTTCCAGCACCACAGGCAAACTGGATGAATATTCTATTGTGATCCATCAATTATGTTTATTTTCTGATTAGTGGAGTACTACCAAACTCAATCCAAGTTATAACTGTTTGACCATAGCTTACACCTTTATTATATACTTATCATCAAAATTAATGTATTCTCAAACTTTTTATACATATAAGCAAAAGACTAAAGAAAATGCTCAGAATGAAATGATTTACCTGTAATATAGGAAGACAGGTGAATGAAGCCAGAATTCACTCCTGACTAGAAATGTCATGAGACATCACAGTGTATGCATGGGCATGCTATGCTAGAACAATTTTACTTAATATCATCATTTCCACAAGTTGTATGTGTGGGCACATTATTTATGTGGGTGTGCTTTTTGAAAAAAATATAATACTATTGGGTTGCCTCCTTTGCAAAGGATTCCTTATATTAGTTAAAACACATCTTCAAAGCTTCAAAGCCCATGAGAAATTTTACTAAGTTTAGCTCTTTTTTTCTTATCAGTATAGATAGTTCTTTATGTTGTTATTGTTAAGTGCCATCAAGTCAGTTCCAACTTACAGCTACCCTGTATAGGGTTTCTAAGGAGAAGCTGGTGGGTTTGAACTGCTGACCTTGTGTCTAGTTGTGTTTGTAGTGGGTTGAAGGTGAACTTCAAAAAGATATGTCCATGCCCCAAAATCTTTGAGTGTGACCTTATTTGGAAAAAATGTCTTTGCTGATGTAGTTAGGGATCTGCTGCTGAGATCATTCTGGACTAGGATGAACCCTAATTCCATTGTCAACTGTCCTTAGAGGAGAAGACACAGAAAAGAAAACTATATGAAGATGGAGGCAGAGATTACAGGTATGCTGCCACAAGCCAAAGAATGCTTGGAGCCTCCAGAAGCGGGAGCTTTCAGAGAAAGCATGGCCCTGCCAAGACCTTGTCTTGGTACTTCTGGCTTCCAAAGCTGTGAGAAAATAGATTTCTGTTGTTCTAAGATGACCAAATTTGTAGTTGTAGTCATTTGTTATGACTAGGAACTAATACAATGTTAGAGGTTACAGTTTAAGTTTGGGCGGAAAATTATTTCTACCGGGCTGATTTCTTTCTCAACTGCTTTGGCCTACCCACAACCTTTGATAAAAAATATTTATAGTCCAGACATGTAGCCTGCACAGGATATACTGAGAAAAACAAGGACACTAAAAGGGGCCAAAGAGAAAATAAAAGGCAAAATAGAAATACCAGACAAGAAAAACTGACTAGAGCCTCATTTGAGGATAATGAGTAGAGTTTTTCTAAAGAAATGTGGATTCTGTGTCAACTATTATTTTACCTCTATCACTGGAAAATTGTTATTACAGATCTGAAATTAATGGAATAAAACTGATAGTAATGTCTCCCTGATATAATATTGTTAAAATGGGAATTAAAATCTCTTAGGAAGATGACATTCTTTACAACCTCAGAATCAGCTAGAGCATTCTAGACAGAAGTAAATTGCCTCTGACTGACATTTTAAAGAACTGTTTCTTACAAAATAATTTTTTAAAAAAAGTTTTGGAATAGAACCTTAAAGGAACCCAAATTGTAACCTGGGATCAGATTTTTAAAAGTATGAGTTGAGACGAAGCTTTCCAAGCCATTAAGTTAGTTGTAAAAGGAAGTTTCTCAAACTTGAGATGCTTACCTTCATTAACTTCATCATTTTCTTTGTCTACTTGTGCTTTCAGAACATATCTCTTTATAAGTCTTTTCATTATCTGCTGTTGGGCAAAAAGAAATGATTGTAATCAATAATACATATAAGTATCCTGGATCCTAATATCCAAAGAGCCTTACATACCTGTAAAACAAACAACTCAGGAGAGAAAATTTTTTTTTATATTTATCAAAGTTTCAGTACTTAGTCTTTGAAAAATTTCTGAGACTTACTACATCAACCTTAAACACATTTTTTTAAGCTCAGGGATGGAGGATGTTTTTTAAAAAGGTAAATTGAAATATTTCAACTCATGGTTTCTCACTGAGGTGCCTTGACACCACACCTTCTTGTCTATAGACACTACATTTGAATTTTATATCACTATTAAAAAATTATGTATGAGTTTACTCTGGTAGCGTAGTGGTTATGATGCAGGCTCAGCAGTTCGACACTACCAGCGGTTTTGCAGGAAAAAGATGAGGCTTTCTGCTCCTGTAAAGATTTATAGCCTCAGAGTCACTGTAACCACCACCATGCTCAATGAAGAGAATTTGAAAAATGCAGAAAACAACAAAAGAAATAACCAAAACCATCTCTAATTTCACTATTAAAATTTTTAGTGTATAGTCTTCCAGCAGTGTTTCTTTGTATTCTGTGTATGTACTAATTACCATTATATATAAGAGGGCCTCAAAATGTTCCCAGGAAAATGGAATTTAGAGATAACGTTAATTTTCCATAAACTTTCTAAAACACCCTTGTATCATAATACAAGGTTTGATGTTTTCTTACTATGTAAGGAATCTGGTAGTACAGTGGTTAAACACTAAGCTACTAAATAAAAAATCAGTGGTTTAAACCCATTGGCAGCAGTTATGCAGGGACAAGATGGGGCAATATGCTTCCATAAAGATTATAGTCTCGACAACTATATAGGGCAGTTCTATAAGGTCACGATGAGTTGGAATTGACTTGATGACAGTAACTTTGGTTTGTGAGTTAGGAAGTAGGGGAAAGAGCTAAGATTTTAGTTGGAATCTTAAGTTTTGAAATAAATACATATAACAACTTCTTTAATAATGGGAGCATGGTGGTTCCATAGGACAAGCACCGGACTGTGAGCCATAAAGTAAGTAGTTCAAGCCCGCCAGCTGCTCTGCAAGAGAAAGATGAGGCTTTCTGCTCCCACAAAGATTTACAGCCTCAGAAACGCTACACAGGGTCCTATGAGTCAGAATTAACTGGAGAGCCCGTAACAATAACCTCTTTAATACAAAAATTTTAATAACCAAAATTTACTGGAAAGTTATGGAGTCTTGCCAAGATGTTGGATAGAAACCCTCCATTTGGTAGAAGAGTTCAAACTATGACAGTTAATGGGAAGTTATTGAAGAAAAAAATCCACTTTTATAAATCCACAAGCTAAGACTTCTTAATGAACCCATCACACCAAGTTAAAAAATAAGCCGAAGAGCAAGAGAAGTTGTTTGCAATATGTAACAGCAATCAGTACCCACAACATTATGGAACTTTGGCAAATTACTAAGGAAAGCACTAACAGTCTAAATAGAATTAGGCAAGAAAATTTAAATTCACAGAGAGGAAACTTTAATGACTTCATTGTCAAACAAATGAAAAGATGTTCAATTTTAATGGTAATCATGAAAAAGGACATTTAAACAACAAATACCAATTCACTCCCATAGTTTGGCAAGGAATTCCTTTCATTTAAAAAATATTTTTCAAATCTACAAAAAACATCAAGTTGTTGTTGTGAAGTGCCTTGAGTTGAGTCGATTCTGACCCATAGCGACCCTGTATAGGGTTTCTGATGAGCAGCTGGTGAGCTTGAACAGCCGACCTGACCTGGCAGTTCAAATGGCTTTGCAGTCTGGCACATTAACTCAAAGCGCCATACCAGGTAGTTCATGTGTATTCTTCACCTGTTATTGTTAGGGGCCATTGAATAGGTTCCAACTTTTCCTCACAATGTTTCCTATGTTTGAGTCCATTGTTGCAGTCACTGTGTCAGTCCTTCTCATTGAGGATCTTCCTCTTATCTGTGGATCCTCTAGTTTACCAAGCATGAAGCTTTTCTCCAGGGATTGGGCCCTCCTGATAACATGGCCAAAGTACACGAGACAGTCTCACTATCCTCCCTTTTAAGGAGGAACCTAGCTGTACTTCTTCCAAGACAGAAGTGTTCATTCTTCTGGCAGTCTAACACCATAATTCAATTGCTCAATTGTTCTCAGGAGTCCTAAATCACTGTATATGAGCTTTCACATGTGTTGCTGTTGTTGTCGTTAAGTGCCATTGAGTTGGTTCCGACCCATAGTGATCCTGAACAGGGTTTCCGAGGCTGTAAATCTTTACTGGAGCAGAAAGCCTTATCTTTCTCCCGCGGAGCAGCTGGTAGTTTCGAGCTGCTGACCTTGCGGTTCACAGGTTCACAGCCCAATTCATAACCACTATGTTAAAATACCATGACTTACATTGTTGTTGGAGTCCTGGTGTGGCACTGTGGGCTATTGCATCAGATAGCAAAGTCGCTTGAACTGCAAGGTCAGTGGTTCAAGCTCACCAGGTGCTCCTTGGAAACGCACTATACAGGGTCGCTATCAGTCGGAATCCACTCAATGGTACTTAGCAACAACAACAACGCTGTTGTTAGTTAGGCGCACCTTAGTCCTCAAAGTAACATCTTTGCTCTTGAACACTTTAGAGGTCTTGTGTGGCAGATTTGCCCAAAGCAACATGTCATTTGATTTCTTGCCTGTTGCTTACATGTGCATTGATAGTGGATTCAAATAAAATGAAAACTTTTACAGCTTCATTTTTTTCCCTCTGTTTACTATGCTTTCATATGTATTTGAAAGGTATTAGTCCAAGGGAGAAGAAAAGATTGAACTTGAATATTTTAAAAGGCTTATGTGTGTGCTTTATAGATATTGGTTTCTCCTGTCTATTATTGTAAAATAGACATATATGTGTGATAGGACTATTGGGAATTATGATTGCAGAGAGCTTGTAAACCCTTCTTCAGCCTATACTTGATTGGATTTGTTAAAGGGGAAGTTTGAATTTGCCCTGAAAAAACAGGCTTCCTGGTTTAAGCCTTTGTAGAGAATGGGACTTTAGGTGGAATCTTGAGCCCCACCATTTGCATCTGAAAAGACAATGAGACCAACCCAGAACTGCTAGGAGAACAGGAGATTCAAGCAAAAAAAAAAAAAGCAGACTTTTTGAGTTTTGGAGGCATCAAGATAAGGAAAGTCATTTCACCAGAGAAAATCCCCTTCTAGGACTGCAAGTTAAAGGGACCCAGTGAGCAGTATGCTTGCTGATGACCACCTGACTGACTCTATGTATGAGTGGAATTGGGGAAAATGCAACAATGAAGACACCAGCTGAGTTTGGGTGTGTTCAAGCTCAAAGGAAGATGTGTTCAAACTGAGATGAGATTAAGACAGAAGGTTGTCTGGTCTGGAGTTTAGGGAGTTGTGTGAACTCCTAAACCCATGGGGCAAGGGCTGAGAGTGAAGTGGTCAACTAGTTTAAAGTGCAGGGATGTGTTTGTGAACTCCCAAACTTGTAGCTGGTACCCATTTGACCTAGCTTGGTTAGCTAGGATTGAGCTGACCAGAACCTGATTAGATGAAGATAAAGATGTTTGATACTCTGAGCAAGTGTCAATTGCTATAATTTGACAAACTGGACTTTTGCTTATGGATACAATTGCTCAAAATTCTGATTATAAAGCAAGGTTCTACAGATCAAGGAATATGCTTGTCTCCTTAGTATGCTGGGTTGATTTGTTGTTGTTGTTAAGTGCCATTGAGTTGGTTCTGACTCATATTGACTCTGCATAAGTTTTCTGAGGAGGAATTGATGAGTCTGAACCTCGTGGTTCAAACCGACCTTGCGGTGCAGTGCATTATCCTGAAGCACCACACCAGGAATCCTATTGGGTTGATATTGTTGTTGTTGTTAAGTACTGTGGAGTTGGTTCTGACTCATAGTGACCCTGCACAGGGTTTCTGAGGCTGTAAGTCTTTACGGGAGCAGAAAGCCTCATCTTTCTCCTATGGAACGCCTGGTAGTTTTGAACTAATGACCTTGAGGTTAGCAGCTTGATTCGTAACCACTACGCTACCAGACGGGCAATTTGGACATTGACTATAAAAAATGGAGAGGGGCTATAAAGACATGAAGTAGCTGGTTTGTAAAGTTTTCATGGGTGTGTTTGGTATTAGAATGAGGGAGCAAAGGAAAATCCCCACTGAGACTAATTTTCCTGTTTTCCAAATGGGTTTGGGGAAATGGGGTGAGAGATGATGCTGATAGGATTTTATGATTTCAATTGTGAATAATTGTTAGTAGGATTAATTGTGATAGGCAAAACTGTAATTGTAGAAAATATGTAACTAAAAGAAGGGACTAGTTACCTTTCCTTTCAGGACAGACGATCCCAGGACCAAAATGAAAGAGCATGAGTGGAGGAATAACTGCCTGGAAAAGTGGGGACAACAGGGACAACAGCAGAGGTGGCAGCATGGAAAAACAGAGCAGCTCTGGACTCTAGGCCCATGGGCTGAGTAAGGCTGTGTGCCTCAGGGCAGGAGGCTGGTTTGCACAATGTGCCCTTTGGACATTTAAATGAATATATAGCTTTTTTTTTTTGTTTTACATGTGTGCATCAGATACTTTTGCTTTGTTGGTTTGTGATATTTAAGATGAAAACGGGGCCAGCACATTTTCAGTTATACATATTTTAGTTATATCATGTTAGGCGCAAGTATGACTTCACAATTTTCTTTATTTAGAGATTATGCATATAGTTTATAGGTGTCAAATTGACAAGGGTGGAATGTAATGGTTAGGGCTTTGTGTCAACTTGACTAGGCCAGGATTTCCAGAGTTTAGCAGTTAGGATATACTTATTTCTATAGTAATGAAACCTAATACAGGCATAGTTTGCTCTATGATGAGCAGTTATGAGCAGCCAATCAACTAAAGGGACGCTTCCTTGGGGATGTGGTTTACTCCCAATATCACAGACACGTAGGAGGGACTCTCTCTCTTCCACTGGGGACCTGGGACTCTGCAATTGTAAGTTCTTTCCTTGATAAAGAACTTCTCTCTGTATCTATATATACATATGTATCATTGGTTTTACTTCTCTAGAAAACTCGGCCTAAGATACCATGTTCCAATTACTAATGGATGTTGCAGCTGTTCTTCTCATTCTGAGTCATGTCACATCAGCAATGAAGGTCATGAAAGTTTCATTTCATCTATGTCATTATGGCAGACTCTACTCTGAGGAGACAGTTCTTCCCTACTCATATTTTGAATGCCTTTCAACATGAGAGGTTCATCTTCTGGCAATATATACGACAATATTCAGCTTCTATTCATAAGGTATTTACTAGCCATATTTTCAGAAGCAGAATTCCAGGTCCTTCTTCCTTGGACACCTGGAAGCTCCCCTAAAGTCTGTCCACAATGGCTGATCCTGCTTTTATTTGAAATACAGTGGTATAGCTTCCAGCATCAGAAGCCACCATCAACACAAGCCACCACACTATGACAAACTGACAGATAAATGGTGGTCTAAAAGAAATAAGGAGCTCTGGTAGCATAGTGGTTACGAATTGGGCTGCAAACCACAAGGTCAGCAGTTCGAAACTATCAGCTGTTCAGTGGGAGAAAGATGAGGCTTTCTGCTCCCATAAAGATTTACAGCCTCGGAAACCCTGTAGAGGGTCGCTATGAGTTGGAACTGACTCCATGGCACATAACAACAACAACAAAAAGAAATATAACATATAAATTTTTATAATAGGTGCTCAATTAATAACATTATTCTCTTATCACTTACGCTTCTGTAAAGAAAATCTTGATTAGTCAATATTAATAATGATGGAATTAAAGGCAAGGAGCGTGAAACTCATATGTAGCAAATAAAAGTGCCTTTAAGATATTACCTTTAATTTAATTTCCAACTGATTTTTTATTCAAATCCAGTAAGTAGCCCCAAATTAAATGGACTAATAACAGTTTCATCTTTTTGTACGGTCAAATTGCTAACTACTGTGATGGAAGCCTATAGATTAACTTCCACATTCTGAAACCATTAGGAATTATCCAGATTTCTTGGCATGAGACTCTTAAGTCCCTCAAGATATTGTGACTTTGAAGACTATGAATTTTCTGTGTCCCAGGTGTGGAAAGCCTAGAGAGTTTCTAGAATTTGAATTGAATGGCAGCACTGCTGGTGTAATGCTGTATGGTAAGAACAGGACTGTTAACCACATGGTTGGCAATTCAAACCCACCAGCTGCTCCTCGGAAACCCTATACAGGGTTACTATGAGTCTGAACTAACTCGATGGCACCTAACAACAACAATACACGAGTGCCAGAGGTGATACCTTAAATATTACCTCTTGCAAATAAATCCAAGTTCATTTCTCAATCCTTCATAAAGATTGTTTTGTGATTTGGAGAAGGAATATGATATGTGAGTATCCTTTTCTTCCCAAAAGAAGTCAAAGTTTTTTATTTTCACATGTTTTTTTTTATTGACTCAAATTCAATGAAGAATTATTAAGCATTCTGATAGACACATTTACATTCATGTTCTCATTTAATCTCACAAAGAAGTAAGATTTGCCTGTCATTAGTATGTTCCATCATCCATATTTTAGCAATCTACAGAGTGTACATTTAAAGTAATGGGATGTTTGAACTAACATGAAGAACCTGGTAGAGTAGAATTTTAGAGAGGCAAAGAACTTGGAAGTCAATACATTTTTTTTATATTATCATACCACTCATTGTGAGATTACGTGACATATTACCATTGCACAGTGTCTGTATAACCATCTGTGATTCAGAGCTTGCTTTTCTTTCCAGACAGCTGGTTCGATCTATTTTTGGACAACTGTAGCTGTTTGAAAGCAATTTCTTTGTATTTATCCAACATGTGATTCACTGTACCTTCTAAACACTGATCCATGTTTTGCTTTTTAGAGCAACAGAGAATAAATTTGCTTCTCCTCTTTGCTTGGTTTTCAAATATTCCCTTCTTCAAAGGCCTTCAAAGGTTCCCTGCATTCCCATAGCATTTTATTTATATTTTAATTACTCTGCATAGCTTAGTTACATATCATAGGATTATTTGAATGTTTGCTTACTTTTTCTTTCATTCTGCCCTTCCCAGCCTCAACTGCCCTTTCACTCAGTTGAAAGATTCTTGAAAGCATGGACTGTGCCTTTGTATCCTTATAACAGAAGACCAGACAACATAGAGCTGTCCTAAATGTGCATGAGCTCATAACCTCTACCTCATGTTGTCCCCTTTTGAGAAAAATCTTCAGGTGCTTCTAGTAAAATCAAGTCATCTAAGGTGACCGTCAGAGATTGAACCAGAGACCACCTGGGCCAAAGGCTGTCCAGCATTAAAGGTATTCTCAAATAACAGGAGACTATTAAAACACAGCCAGAGTTCTGGTGTGGTGCTATAGGATAAGCACTGGACCTCAAGGTTAGTTTGAACTGCAAGGTTGGCAGTTCAAGCTCAACAGCTGCTCCTTGGAAACTCTAAAAAAGGGTCACTATGGGTTGGAATTGACTTGATGGCACTTAACAATAACAACAAAACAGTGCTTCCACAAGAGACAATGAAAAGAGTACTACCCCAAAATGTATAGCACAGCTTCTGTGAAGTCTTATAATACATTCTTATTTCTTAAGGTTGCTTTGTTGTTAAGTGCTGTTGAGTCAGTTTCAACTCACAGCAACCCTATAGAGGTTTTCCAAGGAGTGGCTAGTGGGTTTGAACCACCAGTCCAGTGCTAATCCTATAGCACCACACCAGGACTCCAAGTTTACTTTAACATATTTTAAAAATTCCATGTTGAGTCGATTCCAATTCTTAGTAATCCTATGTGTTACAGAGTGGAACTCTTGGGCTTTCTTGGCTGTAATCTTTATGGCAGCAGAGTGCCAGGTTTTTCTCTGTGGTGCTGTTCAGTGGATTTGAACCACTAATCTTGATTCTAGTTGTTGTTGTTGTTTGGTGCCATCAAGTCAGTACTGACCCATAGCAACCTTGTGCACAGCAGAACAAAACATTGCCCAGTCCTGGGCCAACCTCACTACTGTTGCCACGCTTGATGCTAGTAGTAGAGCACAAACAGTGTGTACCACTCAGGGATCTTTACTTAGCATATTGATGTGCTTTTAACTCGAAATAGCCAAACTAGCACAGACAATAAGATACTGCAAAAATTAATGGAATTAGAGTCATTCCTCCATATTTTTATGCTCTCTTCTTTAGAAAAATCAGCTTCAATTAAAAAAAATTATTTACGCACATAAAAGAATTACTCAGCTTGTTATTAATAATTAGTGTTAACGTAAATAATGCTGCTATTTATCAAAGCATTTTTGAAACTCATCCTCTGTTATCCTTTGAGGCACAGTTGAATTTCTGTCCTTAACTCATTTTTTGGAGGAGAAAAATTCATTTGAATATAAAGTGATGACCAGTTAGGGTAGGGTCACATGGAAATGATTGTTTTTCAAAGCATATAAAACCATATGGTAATGAGTTTTGTTAATGGGGTGGAAAATTAGCTGAATACAGTAACTATAAAATAATTTAAAAGATTATTTTGTGTAGCCGTGGCACTGTAGGATAAGCATTGGACTGCTAACCGCAAGGTTGGCAGTTCAAACCCACCAGCTGTTCCGTGGAAATTGTATACAGGGTCACTATGAGTTGGCACTTAACAACAAACAAACTAATTAGGAAAATGGTGGTAGTGATGGTTATGTGCCGTGGAATCAGTTCTGACCCATAGTGACCCTGCACAGGGTTTCTGAAGCTGTAAATCTTTACGGGAGCAGAAAGCCTCATATTTCTCCCGCAGAACAGCTGGTAGTTTCCAACTGCTGACCTTGAGGTTCACAGCCCGATTTGTAACCACTACGCTACCAGAGTTCCATCTAATTCCCCCCAAATTACCTAAAAATGTCCTGAGTTGTGGTAGCACCATGAGAATTAATAGATCCCTAAGCTAAATGTGTCAGACTGCAAAGTCGTCTGAACTGCAAAGTCTGTGGTTCAAGCTCACCAGCTGCTCCTTGGAAATCCTATACAGGGTTGCTATGGGTCGGAATTGCCTCAATGGCACTTAACAACAACAACAAGCTTATCACTCTGAAAGGAAAATTCCTATTCTGCAGAGTAAGCTGTGAAGATTTTTTTAAAGTAAGTTCTATATATTGTAACCATACCTCATGAAATAAAAATCCATAACTGAAAATTGTTATTATAACCCAAAGAGTTCATAATAAAAAGATATTATCTGAATTATAATGGAGGCAGTTATATGAAGTGGTGTATATGCATAGCTGATTGAGATGTCTTTTCTGTTTCTCCTTATCTACTATCATTTTTTAAGGAGCTACAGAGGATCATGGAGTCCTGGTGTGGTGCTGTGGGTTAATGCACTGGGCTTCAAAGTCTGTTTAAACTGCACAGTCGGGGTTCAAGCTCACCAGCTGCTCCTTGGAAACCCTATACAGAGTTGTCATGGGTCAGAACTGACTCTATGGCACATAACAATAAAAACAACAATACAGAAGATCATACCATAGCCATAGGGAATTATTCTACTTAGAAAGTCTAACTCACAGACAGAAGAATTGAAAACTCTCCAGGATCCTGGAGTCTCTAGGCATTTAGCAATG
>NW_006408606.1:9502288-9505861 GCF_000296735.1 Chrysochloris asiatica | reverse complement strand
TCTGTCCTAAGTCACTCAAATGCAACGAGGAGAATAAGAAACAGAAATGCAAACTCCTTCTTTAATTAAACTTGGAGGCATCTATAACTCATACTATGTGAGGTCAATTGAGGATGTGGGAAATTGCTAAGCTCTGGTATTCATGATTGGAAACTTCCCTCAGCATGTTAGATACACAGTCTAGAGAAGTTTGGAACGCACTGCTGAAGGAGAAATGATAAAGAAAACCCATATTTGCCATAAGTGAGGAGGGAGAATCTGCCTGTAAGTAGTCCTAGATTGTTATTCTTTGACAAGGAGAAAGCATAACTGAACTCAAATACAAAATCCTGTGCCCAAAGGAAAATTCCAATAAGCCTGTAATGTGACTTTGGTATTCTCCAACCCCACTCCAACCTCCTGCAAGCAGCTGGGCCAAGAACTTACTTCAATCAAACTGTGTTAATTAGTAAGAAAACTACATAGGATCTACATAAAGATGTTGTTATTGTTAAGTGCCATCAAGTCAGTTCTGACTCATAGTGACCCTGTATAGAGTTTCCAAGTAGCAGCTGGTGGGTTTGAACTGCTGTGTGGTTTGAAATCCAGTGCTGGAAAAAATGAATAAAACAAAAAGCAAATAAAAAACCCTCACCAGAAAAATGTTAACAAAAAATATGAAACTACAGAATGCTATTATTTAAACATAATTCCATCAAAAAAAAAAAAGAAAGAAAATGATTATACCTTTGAAATGAGAGCATAAAGCAGATACATGAGGTCAGGGATGATACGGTGAGACAAAAGATGGAAATGATGTGTAAATTGGCAAATCTCAGAAACAGCAGAAAGGAAAAAAAAATCATCACAGAATTCAAAGCTAAACTGGAAGTAACATAAAGATGTTGTTGTTAAGTGCTGTTAAGTCAGTTCTGACTCATGGTGACCCTATATAGGGTTTCCAAGGAGTGGCTAGTGGGTTTGAACTGCCAACCTCATGGTTAGCAGTCCAGTGCTAATCCATAAGGATAGAAAAGTATAAAACACAGTAAGAGAAATAAAAAACCAAGAAGTATAAATGGATGAAAAATTAAGAAGAAATTGAGAAAAAAATTGGTAGGTATGAAAAATGTTGTTGTTAAGGTATGAAAGACAGGTGTAGAAATTTAAAAAAACATTTCAACTGTGTCCTTAAAGAAAGAAAAGACCTAACATAATGGAACAGAAATACAAGTTTTCAAGACACTCATACAAAAGTTATTCAGAAGTAAAAGACTTGAACATACAGACAGAAGGAATATACTATGTTTCAGAGAAAATGGATAACCTCATATGGATGCGAAAGCTGCACAGTGAATAAGGAAGATCATAGAAGAATTGATGCCTTTGAATTGTGGTGTTGGAGAATACTAAAAGTGCCATGGGCTGCCAAAAAAAACCCAATAGACCTGTGTTGGAAGAAGTGCAACCAGAGTGCTCCTTAGAGGCCAAGATGGCCAAACTTCGTCTCTCATACTTTGGACATATTATCAGGAAGGAACAGTTGCTGGAGAAGGATATCGTGTTTGGTAAGATAGAGGGTCAGAGAAAAAGAGGAAGACCCCCAACAATATGGATCAGCCAGGTGGCATCATTGATGGCGTCAAGTGTGGCAGTGGTAGTGAGGTTGGCCCAGGATCGGACATTGTTTCGTTCTGCTGTGCATGGGGTCGCTTTGAGTTGGTTTCGACTCGATGGCACCTGACAACAACAACACAACAATCATTGGAAAGTTACTAGATTTAAAAGATAGAGAAACATCTGAGCAGTCGAACCAAAATTTCTTTTCAATCATATTAGGAAAATAATAAGATTAACCTTACACTTTTCCACATAAAAAATCTATTGTAGGATCAATGCCAAAAAACATATTAAAAAGATAATTCCACTCATAAGCATTGAGTAGATTCTGACTCATCATGACCCTATATAGTGTTTGCAAGGCTGTAAATGTTTATAGGAGCAGAAAGCCTCATCTTTCTCCTGCAAGGTAGGTGGTGGATCCAAACCCACTATAGTGTAACCCACTATACCACCAGCCACCAGAGGTCATTAAGAAAATAATTATTATATGTTGTTGTTGTTGTTATGTGCCGTGGAGTCAGTTCCGACTCATAGCGACCCTACACAGGGTTTCCGAGGCTGTTAATCTTTACGGGAGCAGAACGCCTCATCTTTCTCCTGCGGAGCAGCTGGTAGTTTTGAACTGCTGACCTTGTGGTTCACAGCCCGATTTGTAACCACTATGCTACTAGAAAACAGAAAACAGTTTAGCACATGAAGTATCTAAAAGAATATAATTCCATGAGACCTTCTTGAAGAAACTATATGAAACAAACTTTATCTAACAAAGAGATTAACAGAAAAATTACAACAAAAAGACCAGTGCTAGGTACTGACTCTGTTTTATTGTAGGACTGAAACTAAAACAACTGTGGGTGATGCCTTTGTTCACTGAAGCACTACTCACAATCACCAAAAGATGGAAACCTAAGTGTCCTTTAATGAATGAATGGATAAATAAAATGTGGTACATACATACAATGGAATATTATATAGCCATAAAGAATAGTGATGAGTCCTGAAAGTCTCCTATAATGTTGAGAAATCTGGAGGACATAATGCTGAGTGAAATAAGTCAATCACAAAAGGATAACTATTATTATACAATATCACCTTTATAAAAAAGACAATAAGTTTACATTCAGAAAGCAATGTTCACTGGTGGTTACCAGAGATGGTGGGGAGGGAGTTTGAGGAAGGGGAATCACTCTGAATATGAAATAAAATCAAGTTATCTATATTTGGTGATGGGAAAGATAACACTGAATGTGAGTGAAATGTACATGGCTTGGCCAAGATAAATGATCTCACTAAGAAATACACAGAAAAATGGTGCTTTTGGTAAATGCCATGGCATGTATAATTGTGCAACAACAGTAACAGCAACCTAAAAATATGTGTGGTTACATATATATTCCCATATGTCTATATATACACATAAGGAGTTCTGATAGCATAGTGGTTATGAGTCCAGCTGCTAATCTTCTAGTCAGCAGTTTGAAACTACCAGGGGTTCCATGGTAGAAAGATGAGGTGTTCTGCTCCAGTAAAGATTTACAGCCTTGGAGACCCTACACAGGGTAGCTATGAGTCAGAACCAACTCCACAGCACATCACCACCACCACCACCACCATATATACACATATCTGGGTATTGTTGTTGTTGTTGAGTGTCGTTGAGATGGTTCCGATTCATAGTGAACCTATATAGGGTTTCTGAGGAGTGGTTAGTGAACTTGAACCACCAAGCTTGCAGTTCAAAATGACCTTGTAGTCCAGGACTTACATTAACCCACAACGCCACACCAGGACTCCATCTGTGTGTGTGTGTATATATACATATACATAAACATATATATATATATATTAGTGCTTCACCTTGGTTTTATTATACACGGTAATACCGGAGGGATTGTCGGGTAGGACATAAGATGGTCTATCCCAGCTTCTTTTAGATATACGGAGCATCATCCTCCAGCGTCTTGTGGTGCC
>NW_006408606.1:9499949-9501843 GCF_000296735.1 Chrysochloris asiatica | reverse complement strand
TTTAGTGAGTAATGTCTGGGGTATTAAAAGCTTGTGAGACCAGTACAACTATTGGTCTTTATTAGTTCAAAGCAAAAAAGAAGGAAACAAACAACTTAGAGATGAAACTAGTCTATGGGATTAATAGTCTCCATGATCCACAACCTCATCTAGCCTGAGACCAGAACAACAAGATGATGTCCAGCTACCACGAGTGACAATTCTGATCAAGGTCACAAAAGATGGATCTTAACAGAATGAGAGAAAAATGTGAAACAGAATCTCAATTAAAAAAAAAAAAAAATCTGGACTTCATAAGATATTATTGCCTTGAGATACTCTTTTCACCTTGAACTGAAACTATTCCCTAGGGTCACCTTTTAGCTAAATAGCAGATAGGCTCATGATATAAAGAATACCATCAATAAGTAATGCACTCCTTTAAAAAAAAAACAAATCCCTATGAGATCAAGCAGTCAACAATTAGTTTAAAGCAATGTTGAGATGATAAGGGGGCAGGGGAATGAAGCTAGATGACCGGAAACAAAACAACCAGAAAGGAAATAATGAGAATGTCAGTACAGTTTGGAAAATGTAACCAATGTCCCTCAACAATTTGTGTAGAAATTGTTACCTTTCTGTGTAAGTGTTAATCAAAAATAATTAGATACTAATAAAAAATAAAAATAAAACATATTTGAGTTATAATCCTGACAAGATAGTAGTGGTTTAACCAGCAACAGCTGGAAGGGAAAGGAAATAAATAGTGAAAGAGAAAATAAAATGTGATTTTCTCATATTTTAGTGCTAAAGGGTCAAAAGATATTATTTGACCTTTATAAATCAAGTAACAGAGATATATACATGTTTAAAGGTATAAAGGTAAGTACTAAATCAAATAATATAATCCACTGCCGCAGATACTCAATCTTTACATGCTTAGTTGGGCAAATGACCACTGGAATTAAGAGTTCTTTGATGGTAAATGGTTTGTGCAGCTTTATAGAAGTTCCTAATAGGAAGGAGGCATATCTTTGTTTCTTAGAACTCTAGCAGTTTTCTTGGACGGAGATGATATTAGAATGACAGTCATTCATGAAGAGTAATATGATAGAAAGTCCTTGGTCACCTATCTTTAGCATTGTTAGATACAATGCCAGTCTTTTAATTACTACTTCAAGACTTGTTGAAATGAGAGAGGAATATATTTATCTTCTTTAAACCACTTGTTGCTATTGAATTGGCCCTAGACTCATGGTGCTCACCTATGTTACAGAGAACAGCTCTATACAATTTTCTTGGCTATTATCTTTATGGATTGCCCTGGCTGTTTCAAACTGTTAAGCATTTAACTATTAGCTGAACGGTTGGGAGTTCAAACCCACCCAGAGGCATCTCTGGAGACAGGTTTGATGATCTGGTTTTGAAAGGCCACAACCTTGAAATCCCTATGGAGCAGTTCTACTTGCACAGATGGGATTACCATGAGTTGGAAATGATTCAATAGCAAATATTATGGAAACAATTTGCCAGACATCTTTTCTGTGAAGCTGCAAAGTGGGTTCAAGCCACCAACTTTTGGGTTATCAACTGATCACAATCCATTGTACCACCCAGCCTCCTTTTAAGCCACTTGTCATTGTTCTTAAGTGCCTTTGATTCGGCTCCGACCCATAGTAACCCTGTATAAAGTTTCTGAGGAGCGAATGGTGAGCTTCAACTACTGACAATGCAGTTTAAAAGGATTTTGAAGTCCAGTGCATTAATCCACAGCTCCACTACAGGGCTCCTTTAAGCCACTAGGTGGTGGTGTTGGTGGTGGCGGCAGCGGTAGTGTGCCGTGGAATCTGTTTCGACTCACAGCAACCTTGCATAGGGTTTCTGAGGCTGTTAATCTTTGTGGGAGCAGAAAACC
>NW_006408606.1:9492306-9499529 GCF_000296735.1 Chrysochloris asiatica | reverse complement strand
TCCTTCCTTAAGGCACTTAGTGTTTGGTATTTGGTAGTTTGGTGTGATTTGTCCCAAACTTAATTCTAACTATATGAGGATCACTTTTTAAATGATACTGAGTACATAAAAGAAAACCTGACAAAAGGAAAGGTATATCATGTTCTTAGAAAGGAAGATACATAAAGATGTCAACTATCCTAAAATTTATTTCTAAACTTAACACAATCACAATACAAATACCGATGAGGTATTTTGGGAATCACAGTTGTTGTGTGATTCTGACTCATAGAGGTCTCACAGAGAACCACCTTATAGGGTTTTCTGTGAGGTAATCTTTATGGAAACAGATCTGGAGGACTTCCTATGAACTGTTGGTAAGATTCAACTTCTGACCTTTTGGTTAACAGCAGAGCTCAAATAGAAAAATAAGCAAGAAAAAAGATCCAGGAAAATTTTGTAAAGTAAAAGTTCTGAAGTAAGGCCTAATGTGTTTATCTGTACACGCATATGTGTATTTAAGCTTAATAATTAAAACAATGTGGTTCTAAAGTATAAAACGATAGATCAATGGAACAAAGCCTAGAAATAAATCTAAATATAGAAATTTAGTAAATTAAAAAGGTGGTATTGCAAACCAATGGAAAACAGATTATTCAACACACCCAGCTATGTAATTATCTAGAAAAAAAAAATGGATTGCCACACCACATCTTAAAAACAAAATATATTCTATATAGATTGTATATTTTCATATAAAAATTAAACTACGAAAGGAGTGTAGGACTAAACAATTCTTAAATAATCTCACATGGGGGAATATTTTTCTAAATATTACACAAAAACTAAAACCATAAAAGATCTGTTAATTTTACTACACAAACATGACAAAGCTTTGGATAAAAATATATAAATAGTACCAAAAGTGTTGATTTTCTTAAAATCTAAAGAATTGTTGTTCATCAAAACCAGAAAGTCTATTGAGAAAAGTAAATATAAATTAGGTCCTAATCTTAGAAAATGATAAACTTGCAAAGATAATTCAGTTCATTTATCAAGAAATTCAAGGTAAAACCTTGTTGTGATAACATTTTCACTTATTTGGTCAAGATAAAAAAAACAAACAAAAAAAAAACTATGATAACATTGGTAAACCAAAAAGAAAATGGGTACTCCCACACATTTATTTTAAGAGTAAAATTTGTACAAGCTCCATTGGAATCACTTTGAAAATAGCTAAATAATGAAAAATCCACATACACTTTAATCAGACAATTCTGAATATCCGCACATGTTTGAAATGTTATGTATACAAGGTTATATTGCTTGTAATAGCTAAATATTGTCAACATTCTCTGTTTTTATCAATACATAGAAGTCTGGTTAAATATATTAAATACAACCATACCATGGAATATAATACAACCACTAAAAAGTAAAGCTTTGGGGCTCAGTGTGCCAAGCAATCTTGCAGAATTTTCTGCTTCTGAGAAATACGAAGGAGAGGACTATGCCCATTAATTGACATTATGAATGGTAAATACCTAAATTCTCATTCTTGTGACCTTGTATACATCAGAAGTCTAAACATTTGATAATACAATGATGAATCAGAAAATAAATGACTGTCACCTCTTTTGAGTTGGAGATTAATGTTCAAATATCACATGCAATTTCAAAATGCAAAAGATATTTTAAAGTGGTACTAATGGAACAGTATAGCCTAATAAAACATTTGGAAAATGGATTGCCTGAAAGAAAACCCTGGAGAAATGTATCAGGTTTTCATAGCCTTTACTGTGAGAGCATTATTTGTCCTATTATATCATATTTCCTAATGGTTTTTCCAGCTCAAGGTATATGTAAGTGTTCTTTGGAAATTGTGGTCATACTTTGCTTTCAGTATTGCAGAAAGAATTTTCTTCCTCAACTAAATAAATGAAGGACTTGGACTCTGATTTCTATAGTCCCTGCCAATTATGATAATGTATTTTTTTCTGTTCTGGACTGTTCTAGTAGTACATATGAAGAATAGAATTCTACTCACTATTTACAAGCACTCACACACATACACACACATAAACATAAACACAAACACAAATGGAATTACAGACAAAGAGACACCGCTAATGAATTCTTACCTGATAACGTGTTGGCTGATTGAGAATGCTGTTAAAACTGTGTGATTCAAAAACTCTTGAGTTAGATTGAGTGAAGAGGTTTAACTAGGAAAAAATACAATTAACCTAGTAAATCAGAATACATTTGTTTGGAAATCAAAATTATAATCTACTTTATTTTCCTTGAGAACATTTCAAAGGTCAACATTTCTGAGAAACATTTTATGGGACTTGAGTTTTATAAATGCTTTAATATATTTCAAAAGGTAGTAATTAATGTGAGCAACATACTCACATTTATCAAGAACTGTTCAATTGAAAAAATATATTTTTAAAAAAGTCATCTCATAGTAACCATAATTTTCCCTGGACACCTTGTATACTGCATCAAATATATTTCACAGAAGTAGTTTTGTCTGCCCCTGAACCTAACTAAGTAAGTTCCTTTTCTAATAGGCACACACTGCAGATTGTGATATTATCATCTGGTATTTTAAGACTACAAATGATAATATTACAAATGATAATATTTAGATAATATCTAAAATAGTAGCCCAAATATTATATCTTCCCAAGAATCTTGGCCTCAGTGCATCAGGTTAACGATTTTGGGAGGAGTATTAGACTAAAGAGTTTGGCTTTTTCTTTCTAAGGTTTAACTTTTGAGTGGGTAGGTAAGAGGAGCAAACGTTTCCTGTCTACTCTTCATGTATATGAGTAGGTCCTTCCCCTTACTGGTGGGCAAGTAGAGACTTGTAATGTGGGATTCTATCCAAAAATCTGTATTCATTCTACCACCTGACTTTCTATCTTTATTTCAGGTTAGGATGCTAAGAGAGAAGGAAGTCACACTGGTAGATAAGAACCCTCTTGACAACTCTTAGAATTGTGACAGGAAAAAATCCTTAGGCTAACAAAGTTAATTCTTATACTTGCCACAGGAGGTCAGTATCTGACTGTTAACTGAAGTTAGACGTCTGATGATGATTATGTGCTGTGGAGTTGGTTCCGACTCACAATGACTCTGTAGTTTCCGAGGCTGTAAATCTTTATGGGAGCAGAAAGCCTCATCTTTCTCCCGCGGAACAGCTGGTAGTTTTGAACTGCTGACCCTAAGGTTAGCAACCTGATTCATAACCACTACGCTACCAGAGCGTACCTAGTTTCTACTAACTAGGTTAGTAGAAAAGATTTATGTTCCTTTGGTTCCTTCTTTTTTTCTCTAATACCCCGCTCCCCCAACTCCCCACACATATATAATTTTTCCTACAAAGTATCTATAAATAGGAAAAAGATTAAAGGGGCTTAAATAGCACCATGCACAATTTTTTTTCATGCACAATTAAAAAAAAAAAAAAACAACGAAATAAAAATTGTAGTTTTTAAGCAAAAATAGGGAAAGTGAGAAGCCAGCAAGCAAGAGGTGAATGCTCAACCTTCCTCCCATTTCCAGTACTCTGAGAAAGGCTGTTCTTTCCTACCCGTGGTATCACACAAGCACAAAAGAGCACCTTATATCTAGCACTTCCTCTCCTCACAGTTTCTGTACACAAGCTGCCTTTCTTTTCCAGGGATCTTACTAGCCACAAGGCACCAGATTCCTGGTATTTCCCCTTCCAGAGTCCTGGTATGGCGCTGTGAATTAATGCGTCAGACTGCAAAGTCATTTGAACTGCAAGGTTGGCGGTCCAAGTTCACCAGCTGCTCCTTGGAAATTCTATACAGGGTCACTATGGGTCAGAATCAACTCAACGGCAGCTAACACCAACATATCAACAACAATCTCAGTAAAGACTAGTGAAACCCAGTTGACTACCAAAAGAAAACTACAAGGGGTGCTTTGTGAAGTGCTAGAGCTATGAGTTCCTTCACTGGAGAAGTTTCTTTTTAAATGATGAAATGTCATTTAACACATTGCCAGGGAACAAAGCTCCTTCAAAGCAAAGACAATGTCAGCAAAAGTAGGCACTGCCCAGAATGGTAATTAAAGCCTGGCCCCATGAAGGACCATTTTAAGGCTGGGCTTGTGGTGAGGAAGCAGGCAGTAATCTGGCCTGGGCAGCAGGTGCTGAGCAACAAAGGCAGTTAGGTGGAGCAGATAGAGCAACATTTGGTGTTGTAAAACGTGAGTTCCAGACCTGCACAGACTAGCCCCTGTGTTCTGATGTAAGTGATTTACTTTAATAGTTGTCTTATCTATAAAGTGGGAAGAATAATAATACCTACCTCATAGCGCTGCACGAGGTTCAAATGTACAGCAAAGCACTTTGTAAACTGTGAATGAGGAAGGGCACTGATATTTGTTGAGGCTGGTACTTTATAAATCTTATATAATCTTCACAAGAATTCTATGGAGTGTTCTTTTACGATGAGGCAATTAAGGCTCAGAGTGGTTAAGTCTACTAGGTCTAAAACCCATGCGCTTTTGCTTACATCATTGTGCTTCTCACTCTATGCATATGAAGATTTAAAATCATGGGATGGCACAGCTAGTCAATGCCCTGCAACCTAACAGCCTTGAGACTCCACATGCAGGTCAAACAACAATAACAAAAAGTTTAAAAAAGGTCACCTTCTTAAAGTATACGATTCCAGGTCATTACAGACCTTGGAAACTCTTATCTATTTTAAAAAGCAGATAATTAAGTGGTAGTGCTGTTTTTGTTGTTAAGAACTGTTGAGTTGGCTCCGACTCATAGCAACCTTGTATAGGGTTTCCAAGGAGTAGTGGGTTTGAACCACTGACCTTTTGGTTAGCAGTTAAGTGCTTATCCTACAGCACCACACCAAGACTCCTAGATTGTACTAATTCCATCCTTCTGCTTCATATTTCAATTTTATGTCTGAAAATTAAGTTTAAAATAATAAAATACCATCATGAGAATAAATCCCTTTGTTTCAAGTATGGCCCCGCTAGGACAATTCAAAGGCAAACCATTTCTGCTTATTATTAAAAGGGATGTTTATGGTTAGTATTTGAGGATGCTTTGAGGGCTGAATCAATTTTATGAAATTTAAGGAAAAAATATTACTTAAGCAAATAAAGATTTTCCACAAGCAGAAGAATATGATGATGGTGAATGATACATACACCAAGAAGAAAATTCAAGATTAAAATGACTTCAGCGTAACAGTTAAGAAGAATGGAACATATAAAAGCACCGTATTTTCTAACAATAAATTTTCTTTATACTTTAAAGAAGTTTTTTGTTTGTTTTTTAATCTGATAGTTTACAGGAAGTTCTGATCCAAAACAGGACACAGACTAAGTGACTTTTGAAACATTAGGATGATCTTACATATTAGCCTATGAAAGACCATGCAATGGACAATTACTTTCAACATCTTCTGAGTTCACACAGAAATTATTGAACAAACAGCAAAAGACAAGGAGAAAAGGACAAAACATTCATTTTTAAATCTTGGTAAATTGTTAATACCTACCCTAGACTTCGAGTTACCCATCCCCATTTCTATATCCTTCTGTAGCCTTCTCCTCCTGCATTTGGAAAAGTTAAGGATCCGCATGATGAAATAAACAAATGATTTTGGACTTGGAACTAGACTGAAAGGTGGAGGTAATGTTTTTCCATCATCAAAATATGATAACCAAAGTTTTGAACGAGCGAACTTCCATTCTACGTCACTGTCATCCTATGTGATAAATGAAAAGAATAACAATTGACTTTAAAACTGAAATAGTAACTGATTTCAGGAGGTTTTTTATTTAAATGTAAGTTATGTTTTAGAAATGTTTAAGTGACTCACATACATTTATCTGCATGTAATTTCCATGGGCCTACATAGTGGTCTGAGTATCAGTTTAGTCATACCAATTTCTTGTTTTTTCAGTTACATAGGCCTTTGTTTGTACCCACTGAAATTTATCCAGAATTTTCTGTCTCCCTTTCAAAAGCAAGAAAAATTTAGAGTGTGCTCCTAGAAGATGACTCTGGAAATTCTGTGACTACCTGTCCAGGTGGAAAAGGCCCAGGCGCTCTCTGCTTGGCTATACCCCTCTTCAGTTTATGTGAGCTCATTTCACCATATAAGCAGATGCAGTATCTTAATGGAATGGTATGATAAAGTAGACAAAATGGGTAGAAAACAGGTTTACCTCAATTTCCTGATATGAGCTGTTAATCATAGCAATTAGCATGTTGAGTAAAACGACCACCATTGTTACATTGTATATTCCATAAAGGACATAGCCAATATTCTCTATGAATTTGTGATCATATTTGAGCACAACAGAAGTCACTTCAGACAGTCCAAATATTGACCAAAACAAAGTCTTGAAACTTTCTTCTACACTGTTGAAAGAATAAAGTACATAGTAAGTAAATTAATAGTTTTCAATATTAGAAAGGCAAAAGTAAAAACAAGTTAGGGTCTGAATACTGTATATATCTAAAATTCTATTACAACAAACCTTATAAGTAGAATTATTTTATTAGCATATCTAATAAAAAAGATCTCAAGTTTCCAGTAAGTAGTGATTAAATGGTGCCAACACCTAACTTTTCTGTAAGTTGTCATCAAATGAAAGTTCTTGTAACTCAATACCCTATTCCTTAAATGTTGTGGTTTGATTTGGTAATTGATTTAGAAATTTAATTATGGTTTTCAAGCATAGAACAGGGTTGTCAGAATCAAAATTAAACACTATAAAAAAGTCTGTACAAAAATATTCCTGGTAGCATTATGTGCAATAGGAAGGAATAAACACAGCCTAAATATCTATTAATAGGGTCTAGACAAATAAATACATTCAGGTACATGCACGCAAGGGAATACTCTTCAACTACTGAGAACAAAAATCAGACATATCTATCTTCATAGGCTTACATGAAATTAAATCCAAGGTATATTAAGTGAAAAAATAAGGTAAAGTAAGTGTAGAATATTCTATCATTTAAATTAAAAAGAGGGATGTGTGAATACATATAAGTAGCCATGGTGGCACAATGGTTAAGCACTTTCCTGCTAATTGAAATGTCAGTGGTTCAGTCCTACCTAGTGGTTCCAAGAGAGACAATGCCTACTGATCAGATTGTTGTTGTTGTTGTTAAGTGCCGTTGAGTCGGTTCCGACCCATAGCGACCCTGTACAGGGTTTCCGAGG
>NW_006408606.1:9490338-9492206 GCF_000296735.1 Chrysochloris asiatica | reverse complement strand
TTCGAACCGCTGACCTTAAGGTTCGCAGCCCGATTCGTAACCACTACGCTACCAGAGCTCAACCTAGTAAATCCTATGGGGCAGTTCTGTTTTGGCCTATAGGGTTGCTACGAATTGGAGTTGACTCAATGGCACAGAACAACAACAACACATACATTATTCTTGTTTATGCAAAAAATATTTTTAAATTGTTCCAAAGAAACCATTGCCTCTGGGAACTAAGGAAAGTTAACACTGGATACCAGAGGGGGAGGGTGCAGGCTTTTCACTCTAGACACCTCTATATTTGAAAATTTTGCCACAAGCATATATCACCTATCTAAAAATAACAATGAAAATTTGAAGAGGCAAGGAAAAGGAAGGAATAGAATGAAATATTCCTGTTCTTTCCCCTTAATTTATCTCATCTACCTCCTGGTTCTTCCATCACAGTAATTAGCACTTAGATCCTTACCAGAGTAATTACCCACTTTATCCCTTAAATGAGCTTTGCCAATGCGTATTTGGCTGATTTTGTAATAAAATCAAGTTGTAATCACAGATATGTGAGCCAAATAAATAACCCTTAAATTAAACAAGCACAAATTCTATTTCAAAGAAAGTTTGAAAGTAAGTCCTTTATCTAGAGGAAGATTTATAGTATTTCCCTTAACTTAGTTAGAACAGCTTCTAAGATTGAATCCTATAGATTGGTAGGTTTTAGTACTTATTTATTTATTAGCTAATTAATTCAACAAATATTTATCGAGCCTATTTTCAAGAAATTGTGCTAGACCCTGGGGAGAAAAATATGAAGAGAAGAATAGCTATCTCTTACTGATTTACTCTTGATCAAGAAAACATTTGAGCAAGTCATGTTGAGGCATACAGTTAAAGAAAAACTAAGAAAGTCTACCACCTTTTTGTTTCTGTTATGAATTTAACATTATAACAAATTCTCCTCTTCTTTTCTTTTGCTCCTTTGTAAACTGTCCCATCCCTAACTTCTTTTTGAGCAAGTTGGATATTGCTGAACACTTACGGTGGGCCAGGAGTTTTATATAAATTACTTTATGTAACTCTCACAATGACTTCAACTAATGTCTTATTTGGAATTCTGGCACAGTAGGATAAGCATTGGACTGCTAACCACAGGTCAGCAGTTTAAACCCACTAGCCACTCCTTAGAAACACTATATAGAACTAACTTGATAGCATTTGGCATTTACATAATGCCTTATTTAAATCTTCTTGTTGCTGCTAGCGAACACTGAGTTGGTCCCAACTCATAGCAACTCCATGCACAATGATCTTGGACCTTGTAAACCATACATAGAGTTTCCATTGGCTGATGTTCAGATAGCTCACTAAGCCTTTCTTCCTATAGTGGGTTTTAGTTTGGAAGCTCTGCTAAAGTCTGGTCAGCATTAGAAGCCCATTCCCACTGAGTCTATTCTGGCTTACAGTAACCCCATAGGACATAACATTCCTTATGGTTTCTGCAGACAGCCTCATCTTTCTCCTGCAGAACAGCTGATTGGTTTGTACCACCTTGCAGTTAACAGCCCACAGTGCCATCTGGGCTCCTTTTAGGCATCATGTTCTTCTTGTTGTTGTTAAGCGCCATTGAGTCAGTTCTGACTCATAGTAACCCTGTATATGGTTTCCAAAGAGTGGCTGGTGGGTTTCAACTGCCAACCTTGGTGGTTAACAGTCCAGTGCTTATTCTACAGTGCCACACCAGGACTTGCTTGGGAAATATTGTTGTTGTTAAGTGCGGCCGAATCGGTTCCAACCCATAGCGACCCTGTACACGGTTTCCGAGGGTGTAAATCTTTACGGGAGTAGAAAGCCTCATCTTTCTCCCGCAGAGCGGCTGGTAGTTTCGA
>NW_006408606.1:9485774-9487869 GCF_000296735.1 Chrysochloris asiatica | reverse complement strand
TGAGCTGAAATGGACTGGTATTGGCCATTTTGAATCTGACAACCACATGGTTTACTATGCTGGGAATGACAAATTGAAGAGGGATGGTGTTGCATTTATTGTCAAAAAGAACATATCCAGATCAGTCATGAGGTACAACACTGTCTGTAACAGGATAATAACCATGCACCTACAGGGAAGCCCAGTTAATACCACTATTATTCAAATTTACGCACCAACCACTAAAGGCAGTGATGGTGGAATAGAAGAATTCTACCAACTACTTCAATCTGAAATTGATCAAACATGCAATCAAGGTGTATTGATCATTACTGGTGACTGGAATGCAAAGGTTGGGAGCAAAGAGGAAGGATCAGTAGTTGGAAAATTTGGCCTTGGTGATAGAAATGATGCTGGAGAATGCATGATAGAATTCTGCAAAGTCAATGATTTCTTCATTTCAAATACCTTCTTTGGACAGCATAAGAGACAATTATACACATGGACCTCACCAGATGGAATATACAGAAATCAAATTGACCACATCTGTGGAAAGAGACAATGTAAAAGCTCCATATCATCAGTGAAAACAAGGCCAGGGGCAGACTGTGGAAAAGACCATCAATTACTCATATGCAAATTCAAACTGAAGCTGAAGAAAATGAAAACAAGTCCACGAGAGACAAAATATGACCTTGAATATATCCCACCCAAATTTAGAGATCATCTGAAGAACAGATTTGATATATTAAAGACTAAACACCGAAGACCAGTAGAGTTGTGGGATGACATCAAGAATATCATACAGGAAGAAAGCAAAAAGTCATTGAGAAGACAAGAAAGAAAAGGTCAAAATGGATGTCAGAAGAGACACTGAAACTTGCTCTTCAGCGTAGAGATGCCAAAGCAAATGGAAGAAATGAGGAGGTACAAGAGCTGAACAAAAAATTTCAAAGATCAGCTTGAGAAGATAAAACCAAATATTACAACAAATTTGCAAAGATCCAGAATCAAAAAACCAAAAAGGAAGAACACGGTCAGCATTTCTCAAGCTGGGGGAACTAAAGAAAAAATTCAAGCCTCGACTTTCGTTGTTGAATGATTCTTTGGGAAAATTATTGAATGATGCAGAAAGCATCAAGAGAAGATGGAAGAAATATACAGAGTCACTGTACCAAAAGGAAATGGTTGAAGTTCAACTGTTTCAAGAGGTAGCATATGATCAAGAGGCAATGATACTCAGGGAGGAAGTCCAAGGTGCATTGAAGGAATTGGCAAAGAACAAGGTACCAGGAATTGATGGAATCAAAATTGAAATCTTTCAAGAAAGTGAGGTGACACAGGAGGTGCTCACTCATCTCTGCCAAGAAATTTGGAAGACAACTATCTGGCTGACTGATTGGAAGAGATCTTTGGAATGTGCCCATTCCAAAGAGAGGTGACCCAATGGAATGTGGAAATCATCAGACAATCTCTTTGATTGCGAGTAGAGTTTTACTAAAAGTAATATAGAAACGGCTGCAAGCATACATTCACAGAGAACTTCAGAGGTTCAAGCCGGATTCACAAGAGGCCGTGGAATAAGGGATATTATTGCTGATGTCTGATGGATCTTGGCTGAAAGCAGAGAATATCAGAAAGATGTTTACCTGTGCTTTATTGAGTACACAAAAGCTTTCAATTGTGTGGATCATGACAAGCTATGGACAACATTGTAAAATATGAATATTCCAGAACACTTAATTGTGCTCATGAGGAATCTGTACCTGGACCAAGAGGCAGTTGTTTGTACTGAACATGGAAATACTGACTGTCTTAAAATTAAGAAAGGTGTACGACAAGGTTGTATTCTTTCACCATACTTATTCAACCTGCATGCTGAGCAAATAATACAAGAAGCTAGGTTCTATGAAGAAAAACGTGGCATTAGGATTGGAGGAAGTCTCATTAACAACCTGCGATATGCAGATGACACAACCATGCTTGCTGAAAGTGAAGAGGACTTAAAACATTTACTGATGAACATCAAAGAGCAAAGCCTTTGGTATGGAATACATCTCAATGTAAAGAAAACAAAAATCCTCACCACTGGACCAATAAACAACATTCTTATCAA
>NW_006408606.1:9477390-9485674 GCF_000296735.1 Chrysochloris asiatica | reverse complement strand
AAGCCTCATCTTTCTCCCGCAGAGCGGCTGGTAGTTTCGAACCGCTGACCTTAAGGTTCGCAGCCCGATTCGTAACCACTACGCTACCAGAGCTCCTTTGCTTGGGAAATATAGCCACTTGTAAGTCTCCACTGATAGACAGGTGGTGGCTGTGCTGCTATGCACTGGCTGGGATTTAAACCTGGTCTCCTGCAAGGAAAGGAGAACTCTACCATTGAACCATTGCCCTCCATTAAAACCTTAGTGTGCTCATTTTGCAAATGAGAAAACTAACACTAAGAAACCAAAGGTCATAGTTAGAAAACAGCAAAGATTGCATTTGATTGTCTAGCCTATGTTCTTTCCACTACATAACGTTACCACCTCCCCAAACAAAACAGTGAAGAAAATGGAATGTATAAAATGCATTATCCTGGAATTATGAGGAGGAAGGAGGCAGATCTATGTCTTTCCCCCACAGGGTTCAAACAACTTTTCTTTCAGTATACTAAAGCGAGTTTTTATGCTCTTCTACCTCTACAACCTGCTCTTTATTCATTATTTAAAAAATTATTTCAAAACAATTAGATGTCCAGGAAATTGCCAAGTATCTATTTTGTTTCCAGCTTGGCATTGGAGGGTACAACCTTGCATAGGGTTTCTGAGGCTGTAAATCTTTATGGGAGCAGAAAGCCTCTTCTTTCTCCCACAAAGCAGCTGGTAGATTCGAACTGCTGAGCTTACAGTTAGCAGTCCAGCTCTACTATGCTACCAGGGCTCCTTCAGGGCTCCAACACAGAGGGAGAATTCTGCATCCAGGACAACCAAAGAACAGTGAATGAGAAAGGACCTCACAATCTGGATGTCCACATGCTCAGGGAGTTTAAAGTGACAACCACTGAGGAAGCTGAACCCAGGAAGACTTCTTGGAGAAGGCAAGTGCTATTCTGAGATTGGAAACCAGCATGACCAAAGAAAGGCAGTGGTATCACTTTTTTGACCTGTGACCACTTGCCAGTGAGTCCACTGTGACTCATGGTGACCCCGGGTGTGTTAGAATATAACTGTGTTATGTTACACAGGAGTTTTCAATCTTTTCAATCTTTTAACAGTAGGTCACCAGGCCTTTCTCCAAAGGCACATCTAATGGACTTGAACTGTCACCCTTTTGTTTAGCAGCAAGCACATTACTTATTTGCACCGTTCAAGGACTCCTATCACCTTTATGTTGTTGTAAGGTACTGGTAAGTTGGTTTCGACTCATAGTGACCCTATATCAGGTTAAGATGATCAGCTGGTGGGTTTGAACTGCTGACCTTGCTATTAGCAATCCAGTGGTTATTCTACACAGCACGACACTCTCATAGACAGGTGGTAGGCTTTGTAGTGGGCTTTAAACATTTAGCTATAATTTCTTCTTACTCAATTCCCTGTGCTGATTAATGAATTCATTAAAATAAAAGCTGATACTTTTATTTTTAATAGTTGGACTGGCTACCAAATGATGAAACTAAATTTAATGTTATACATAATGCAAGAGACACCCAGTATTAGAAATCTGCTACCTGATTCTCTTAAAACAGCCAGTTTTATTTAGAATTTTTCCAAATTCTGATCTGTTCTGCAGTCAAATGTTCACTAAGCTTAATTTCCAAGGCCATGCACTCATGCACAAGTGCTAATGGTTTTTAATGGATAATTTTCTGTTTTAAAAATCATTATTATTTACTATTCTTGCTAAGTGCCATCAAGTCAGTTACGACTCATAGAGACCCTGTATAGGGTTTCTGAGGAGAGGCTGGTGAGTTTGAACCACCAGCCTTGTACTTCAAACCAACCTTATGGTTGAGTGCTTATCTTACAGCACCATACCAGGATTCCTTATAATTATTGTACATTTTGCTTTGCTTCATTTAGACTTGTGCAAATTTCTCTTCATTATACCTTTTTAATAAGTTTTACTTACGTGGTAAAAGCAGCGTTTACTTTAGCCCCCAGGTAGTAAGAATAAAGTATAAACATGCCAATCATAAAGGCAAGAAAGACCATAATGAAGAGGACCATGAACTTGAATATGTCCTTTACAGTCCTTCCAAGAGAGATCTGTAAGGGGCCAAAGCTCTCATTCGCAGGGAGGATGTAGGCGATTCGAGAGAAACTGAGCACGACAGCTATGGCATAGAGGCCTTCTGATATGATCTGAGGATCAGAAGGGAGCCACTTATCTCTGGCTGGAAGAAAGAGAGAAGGAGATTAAAAATGGAGCTCTCTAGTCATGGTTAAGTGTGTAAACTACATACCTTAAATAGACTCTGTCTTGTAGGTTGTTATTGTTAAGTGCCGTAGAGTTGGTCCCGACCCATAGTGACCCTGTGTAGGGTTTCTAAGGAGAAGCTTGAACTGCCGACCTTGTGGTTCACAGTTGAGTGCTGACCCTATAGCACCATACCAGGAGTCTTGTAGGTAGGTGGTTATTATCTTAGTTGAAACTACTGTAGATTTAAATAACTGTTTTCATGTTAAACAAGATCCATGTGACTTCTACATTACTTTCAATGGAGAACACTTCTGTAAAGATCCTGAACTGACTTCACACTGAGCAGAAAGAGAATGAAGTGCTAAGGAAGAAGAAAGAGATGAAAACAATTCATTTGACAGGGATTGTATTCAGGAAGACAAAGTAGCTGACTTAACAGCTTTTTCTCTAAGTTATTAGATGGATTGATTGGCTATTTTGTCATCTTACAGGCACAGTTGATGTAAAAATCTGCCCGTTTTGTGGGAATATTCATCCATCTGACAGTTTACACAAGCAAACTGTTGTATTGTGAGGAGGAGTGAGACTATTAACTGAACCACATTGGTGCTTCTCTGACAGTCTGTCTGGAGTATGAGGCTGTCATTATGATTTGAGGAGCTACAGACTTTACTTCACACTTACCTTTACACTTTCCAAAGCAAATAGCCACTAGTCCTTTGCTCTTATCGTGACCCTGGGTGGCATAAACAGTTAAATGCTAGGCCACTAATCAAATTGATGGCTTGAATCTACTAAGAGGCTTCTTGGAATAAAGGTCTGGTACTTTACCTCTGCAAAACCAGTCTGTTAAGACCCTATGGTTTTCAATTCTATTCTGACACAATCAGAATCAACTCAACAGTTTGTTTTTGCTTTTCCTCTTCCACAGAGCTGCCTTAGGAACTGACTCAAGGGCACCTAACAACAATATGACCAAAGGAATCTTCCAAACCATGAAACCCACACATACTCAAATATAAGCACACATGATTCTTTAAGTTCTATCTTTTATGGTTCTATTTCATCATTATGTACAAGAATCTAGTACTCTTATATTAGGGTCCATAACATCTCTCATCAACTAATGTCAAGGTCAAGTAGCCCTGGTAACCCAATGGTTAAGAACTTTCATTCTAACCAAAAAGTCAGTGGTTCAAATCCACTGGTCACTCCACCATAGAAAAGAGCTGGAAATCTGTTCCCATAAATGTTGTAGCCTAGAAAACCCTGTGGAACTGCTCTACTCTGTCACTGGAATCACTGAGTCGGAATTGACTTGAGGGCACACAATAACAGTAAAGATCATATGTCATGAATTTGTTATAGTTGGGAAATTAACTTTATTTGTATGTAT
Organism: Chrysochloris asiatica; assembly: GCF_000296735.1. Taxonomy (NCBI): domain Eukaryota; kingdom Metazoa; phylum Chordata; class Mammalia; order Afrosoricida; family Chrysochloridae; genus Chrysochloris; species Chrysochloris asiatica. Next base: position 9,482,042 of record NW_006408606.1, on the reverse strand, counting down.
TTGATTACACCATTATTGAATTCAATCTGTACAGTGAGCAAATAATCCAACAAGCTGGATTATATGGAGAAGAACATGGCATGAGGATTGGAGGAAGACTCTTGCAGATGATACAACTTTGCTTGCTGGAAGTAAAGAGGGCTTAAAATACTGATAAAGATCAAAGACCACAGGCTTTGGTATGGGTTGCATCTCAATGTAAAGAAAACAAAAATCCTCACCACTGCACCAATAAATAACATCAAGATAAATGGAGAAAAAGATTGAAGTTGTCCAAGACTTCATTTTGCTTGGATCCACTTTCAACACTCATGGAAGTACAGTCAAGAAATCAAAGGACATATTAGGCAGATATAACATTAGGCAAATTTGATGCATAAGACCTCGTTAAAGCATTTAACAGCAAAAATGTCAGTTTGAGCACTAAGGTGCACCTGACCCAAGCCATGATATTTTCAATAGTTTCATATGTATATGAAAACTGGACAGTGAATATGCATGTGAACGTTGGACAGTGAATAAGGAAACCGTAGAAGAATTGTGTATTTGAGTTCAATAGTCCAGTGCCTATCCTACAGCACCATGACTCCACAGGACAGAGAAAAACTTTCCCATAGGGTTTCCAAGGAAGCAGCCTGCCACATCTTTCTTCCACAAAGTGGTTAGTGGACTTGAACCAAGGAATGCTGATAAGTTTAAACCACAGACCTTTCAGTTAGCAGCCAAGTGCTTATCTACTGTGCCTCTAGGATCGTTTACTGTGCACTACTTATGATGAAATACCACAATTTCCCCTGAGTAGAGGATCATCAATCAATTTACTTTGAAATTGTGAAAAAATTTACTCGTACATTTAGTCAAAGTGCTAAATATATACAAAATAAATAAGCACATGAATTTATATACTGTATATTTGTTGTTAAGTGCCATCTAGTCGGTTCCAACTCATAGCAACCTTGTATAGGGTTTCTGAGGAGCAGCTGGTGGGTTTGAACTGCTGACACTATGGTTCTCAGTCCAATGCTGATCCTACAGTGCCACACCAGGCATCTACTGTACTAGTTTTGTATTAACTCTATTAAGAAGTAGAAGTTCTAGTAACATACAGGTATCAGTGGTCATTAATAGAAATAACCTAGGTGATGTATCGATGCATTACCAAATTCCATATGGAGTTGGATAGCACCTCAATTTAAAGAAAATAACAATCCTCACAACTGGATCAATAAACAACATCATGATAAATGGAGAAAAGATTGAAATCGTCAAAGACTTCCTTTTGCTTGGATCTATAATCAACACTCAGGGAAGCAACAGTCAAGAAATAAATGACACACTGAATTAGGCAAATCTACTGCAAAAGACCTCTTGACAGCTTTAAAGAACAAAGACATCCGTTTGAGGACTAGTATTCCTGGTGTAGCACTGTGGGTTAATGCGCCAGACTGCAAAGCAGTTTGAACTGCAAGATTAGCAGTTCAAGCTCACCAGCTGCTCTTTGGAAACCCTATACATGGTCGCTATGGGTTGGAACCAACTGGACAGCACTTAACAACAACAATAACAACATGGTATTTTAAATTGCTTCATATGCATGTGAAAGTTGGACAATAAATATGAAATATCTTAGAAGAATTGATGCATTTGAATTATGGTGTTGGAGAATAATATTAAATGTGCCATAGACTGCCAGAAAAAAAACAAATCTGTCTTGAAAGAAGTATAGCCAGGATGCTCCTTAAAATCGAGGATGGTGAGGTTTTATCTCTCATACTTTGTACATGTTGTCAGAAGGGATGAGTCCTGAGAAAAGGACATTATATTTGTAAAAGTGGAGAGTCAGTGAAAAAGCAGAAGACTTCCAATGAGATGGGTTGAGACAGTGGCAGCAACAATGGGTTCAAACTATTTTAGGGGTCTTGGATGCTTGGGGGAGAGAGAAATCTGGGGTTCTAGGCCAAGTGCTCTGAGTTGCTTCTCCAAGTGGGTGTAAGTCAACATTAACTTCAGTAAGACTGAAAGACTTAGGCCTGATTTCCAGCTTTAGGGGAATTAATGGAAGAAAGTACAAACTTTGAGATAAGCAGCCAACAGGAAAAGCAATGAGCAATAGTACTTTCAAAAGGCTCTCCTGTGAATGGGACTCACCACTGACTATAGTTACCTGAGGAGATTATGTCCTGTGTGTTTTACAAGGAAATAAAGTCAGGATTTGGATACTAACAAGAAAGTCAGAGATGTAGTACGGTCACTAATTGCCTTTAGTGGGGTCCTGGTGAGGAACTGCAGGATAACCACTGGACTGCTACCAAAAGGTCAGCAGTTCAAACCCACCAGCTCTCCTCAGAAACCCCGTACAGGGTTGCTATGAGTCAGAACTGATTTGATGGCACTTCACAACAACAATATACTAATTGAAAAAAGGACCAAAACATAGAAATCTCAAGAGTTAAAATGAAATATCCATGAATATGACTTGTTCTTGGAAAAAGTAAAAGGCCACAGAGTTTTAAAAACTTTGGAAATAGAATCTGAACTAGAGCCACTAACAACCTTGAAAGGCCACTTGTTAAGTTTGCAGCAAACTCCTGGGCATTTCCCTGGCTGGTCAAAGAAAAACTATAAGGTTAATTTTGTGTGAACTAGGTCACTCCCCTAAAAATGTGTGTACTGAAAATCTGCAACAACATCAAATTAACATTTATTGTGTGTTTTAATATGTTTCAAATATCGTACTTCAAATGACCCTATAAATTCAGAGCTCTTAGACTTACAGAAGTTAAAACTTGCTCAAAATCATACACACAGGAAGTAGTGGAGCTTGGGTTTACAAATAATTCTCCAGATGATAGTCAATATGTACTTATGAGTAAATTTAAATAAAGAAGTTATTGAAATAGTCAAGATATATATTACAAAAAAATTACTCTCTAAGTTAACTCTTTAATCATAAATGGTGATTATTTGCTCATTTGAACTGGTCTCTTCGGTTATTGTTGTAAGTTGGTTTCGACTCATAGTAACACTGTATAGGGTTTCCAAAGCTGTGAATCTTTGCAGGAGCAGAAAGAGTCATCTTTATCCTGTGAGCAGCGGGTGGGCTTAAACTACTGACCTTGTGGTTAGTAGTACAGTGCTTATCCTACAGAGCCACAGAACTCACATTTGATAGTAAGTGAAATATTCATCTTTTATTTTTGAATAAGAGTGCCATCTTCTTCAGTAATGTTAACATGTCTCTTATATTTATCAAAATATAAACCTTAACTGGAGTCCTGGTGTGGTGCTGGAAGATAAACACTGGACTGCTACCCACAGGTGGGCTGTTCATACCCATCAACTGCTCCTCTGAACCCTATACAGGGTCTCTGTGAGTTGGAATTGACTCAATGGTACTTAACAACAATAACAACAGACCTTATCTACACTTATAAAGAGTTATTCTGCAGTCAGCCCACATTTAAACTCTGTGCCTGAATTTCCTCACCCTGAATGAGGAATGAGGGCTAGACAATAATTTCTAAACTAGATTTAAGATTTTGCAACTATATGAAAATTTGCTAACAGTAGCCCCAATCTGGCTTCAAGGGCATAGAGGCTAATATTATTTGACATCAGTCTGTGCCTGGCTGAGACAGAATCCATATCCTTGCACACTGACTGGATGCAGCTCTTTCTGGTATATTCCACGTCACATGAGAAGCATAGTGTACTGCTCAGATCTTCTAACAATTCTTCAGAGTTTACATTCTCATGGTCATTTTGACTTATAATTTCTGCCTCTGCTGAATTTTTGTTTTATTTCACCTGTAGAGCAGTTTTCTGTTGTTGTTAGGATGTTGGAATTGACTATGACTCATAGCGACCCTATGACAACAATAAAACCCTGCCAGGACCCGCACCCTCCTCACAAGTGTTGTTATGATTAAGACCACTGCTACAGCCATGGTGTCAATCATGTTGTTGGAGATCTTCCTCTTTTTTACCGATCCTTTTCTAGGAACTGTTCCCTCCTGATAACATGTCCAAAGTATGGTAGAAGATGTATCTCGTCATCCTCACTTCCAAGAGCATTCTGTCTGTACTTCTTCCAAGACAAATCCGTTTGTTCTTCTTGAGATCCATGGTACTTTCAATATTCATGGTAGAGTATCTTTTATTACCTTTATCTCCTCCAACTCATGCTCTCAGGGACTTACCTTCCACATTAAGCAGTTTATAGAACTTTCCCCCAGGCGCTGTGGGTTAATGCGCCAGACTGCAAAGCCATTTGAACTGCAAGTTGGTGGTTCAGGCTCACCAGTTGCTCCTTGGAAAACCTACACAGGGTCGCTAAGGGTAGGAATCGACTCAACAGCACTTAACAATAACACAATTAACATAGTCCACCACTGGTCTGTCAGTTTGTCGTACTGTGGTGGCTTGTGAATTGCTGTGATTCTGAAAGCTATGCCACTGGTGTTTTAAATACCAGCAGGGTCACCCATGGTGGACAGGTTTCAGATGAGCTTCCAGACAAAGACAGATTAGGAAGAAGGAGTGATGAACTACTTCCAAATATTTAGTCACTGAAAACCTTATGAACAGCAGTGAAACACTGTCAGATATAGTGTTGGAAAATGAGACCCTCAGGTTGGAAGGTACTCAAAATG
>NW_006408606.1:9468964-9474943 GCF_000296735.1 Chrysochloris asiatica | reverse complement strand
GTAGAAGAATTGATGCTTTTGAGTTATGGTGTTGGAGGAGAATATTGAAAGTGCCATGGGCTGCCAAAAGAACTAACAGATCCGTGTTGGAAGAAGTACAGCCAGAGTGCTCCTGGGAGGCCAAAATGGCCAAACTTTGTCTCTCATACTTTTGACATATAGTCAGGAGTGACCAGTTGCTGGAGAACAGTATCATGTTTTGTAGGGTGGAGGGTCAGAGAAAAAGAGGAAGACCCCCAACGAGATGAATTAGCCAAGTGGCAGCATTGATGGACTCAAGTGTGGCAACAGTAGTGAGGTTGGCCCAGGATCGGGCAGTGTTTTGTTCTGCTGTGCATAAGGTCACTATGGGTTGGTTCTAACTCGATGGCACCTAACAACAACAAACAATTAATATAGTTTCCCATCTTGAAAGTATTATGAGGTTAGGCTTAAGAGTAATTATTTTCCCTACTTTGCAGTATCTTCTTTCTCTAGATATGAAAACTGAGGCACAGAGAAGTAAATGAACTTGAACAAGGTCACTCACACAGCTAGAAGAAATCAGAGGTTTCCTTGGAATCCATTTTTGTATAGTTCCAAAGTTGTCTCTACTGAACATAAACATTCATCACACATCCCAAATGAAACATTCTTTTTATTGGCATTTTCTTCTAATGTGTGGTTCCAATGCCCTTCCTGAAACGTAAAAGGCCCCTGCAGCTAGTAACTTACCATAAGTGAAATACTGTATCTCTGGCGGAAGTGTAACTTCATTGAGGTCACTCTCTTGGATATAACTGTCCACATATTGTTGTGCTTTAGTGGCCTGAAGAAAAGCTAGGAATCTGGCTGTGAACGCAGCAATGAAGATGGAAAGCATCCCAAAGTCGAGTACATTCCACAGCTGCAAAATGTATTCCCTTGGTCCTTCCAGCCAGAGCTCTTTACATTCTGACCACATCATTCCTGTCAGAATCACCACAGAGGGTACAGATTAGATGTTACAGCTTAGACTCAGAAGCTATTGCTTTGTGCATGCTCAACGCACATCTATAAAATGCCCTAGCTCTTTAGAAGGCACAGGCACACCTCCTTTTATTGTGCTTTACTTTATTGTGTTTTCCAGAGACTGTAATGTTTTTGTTTTGTTATGTTTTTTACAAATTGAAGGTTTGAGGTGTCCTTGCATCAAGCAAGTCTATCGGCAGCATTTTCCAACAGTATGTGCGCACTTTGTGTCCCTGTGCCACATTTTGTTAATTCTCACAATACTTTTAAATTTCTCGTAATGCTATTATACACTTAACAGTGTAGACATAATTTTTATATGCATAGGGAAACCTAGAAATTAGTGTAACTCACTTTATTGCAATATTTCTTTTTTTCTTTGTAGCAATTTGGTACTGAACCTCTGAGGTATGCCTATACTAGGCAACAGAAAGGTACCGACTGTACAAGTCACTGGGGTACTGGGTAGAGTTAAATGGGCAAAGAGGCTTCCATAAGGGAATGATCTGCCCCACCAAATTCACATCTAGAGAAGCACAGTACTACATGTGGTATCAGAAATCTCTCTACTGATAAAGGTGAGTAAAGAGAAGGAAAGTGAAAAGGAATAGCCAAGTAATCCCCTTTAAATCAAATGATTTTATACCATAAAAATTTTGGAGGAGAGGAAAAAATACATACTAAAATCACAAGTGATTAATGGAGAAATCCACTAAATGAGATGCACACTTTTAATAAAGTAAAACAATTTCCCAATTGTCCAGGGATATTTATCTCATTCCCCTGCTCTCGCTCTTCATCTCAGCTTCATGTTGGTAAAGTGAAAAAGAAGAAGCCCATAGTAGGAGCCCCTAAAACATTCCAAAGAAACTGTGAACAGAAAATGTCATTCTGGGAGAAGAGAACAAAACATCCCAATTTAACAACTAATCTCAACTACATAAAGGGAAAAATTTAAAAGAAAGGTAATAGTTCAAAAAGAAGCTCTGATGGTGCAGTATGTTGTTTGTTGGGCTACTAACTGCAAGGTTGACAGTTTAAACCCATCAGTTGCTTCATGGGAGAAAAATGAGGCTTCCCTGAAGAGCTGTAGTCTAAGGAAGCCTCGGATGCAGTTCTACTCTTTCCTAGAGGCTCACTATGAGTTGGAATTGATTCAATAGCAATGGATGGGTTTAAGGGTTCAAAATAAAATTCATAAAACAATTACGGGCGTAACTAAGAGGAAGAATCAACCTATGAATTCAGGTACTAAGACACCAAGAAAGAAGTTAGTTGAAAGACAGTGTTCAAAAATGACTTTGGATGAGTGTTAGTAGGTAAACTGGCTATTGTTGTTGTTGTTGTTGTTAAGTACTGTGGAGTCCGTTCCGACTCATAGTGGGCTAGAGCACAAATATTTTTCTTTCCCCTCACGTAACTTAGAATTTTTACATTCACACAAGCTGTTTAAAATAGGTTATTGTGAAGTGAAGTAACAGACATTCTGAAATAAGGGAAACTCTCCTAGAATTTCTGAAGCTAAAGCAATATAAAAGTTCTTTCACGGCAGTTAATAGTCATTGAGCTATTTCACAAATATTTAAATAAGTGATCCTTCCAGTGAGCCCCAGGAAAAGACAACATTTTATTCAGCAGTTGAACTTAGATTTCAGAAACAGGGTACATTTGTGATCAGGCTTAAACTTTTTAGTGTTAAGGGATATCTTTTAGCATTATTTAAATGTCAAACGAATAGATTATTTTACAATGGCGATTCTGTCGCCATATAAGAAAATGGCAATTGTTATAAAAACAGCATTATTTTTGGTAGAAATTAGGGAATTTAAAATAAGTGACTTACCAAGAACCCAAACCATAATTAACATTTCAGTCCATGTGAACTGGGTAGTTTTCACCCTGAAGATCTGTTTGGGATAGTCAATGACAGTGATATTTGGCAGTGTGGTGATGCCTTCGAATCTGTCTGATGCATTAAACACCAGCAGGCCCAGGAAGATGATGAAGGAAGCAGCATGTGCCACAAATTTCATAAAAGGGCTTCGCAGAATTTTCCCCAGCTGTAATAGAACAAAAAGAGAAAAACCCGCTTTAGATTTTTAAACTAAAAAAATGACAATTATGAAAATAAAATAGATGAAATCAGAACATTTTCTAAATTCTGCTTCTGTTTCCAAAGGGCTATAAATTGTGAAAAAAATTAGTCCCAGTGGCACTGGAGGATAACCTCTGGACTGCTAACCAGAATAAGGTCAGCAGTTCAAACCTACTAGTCACTCCATAGGAGAAAGATGAGTCTTTCTGCTCCCGTAAAGATTGATAGCCTCCGAAGCCCTATACAAGGTAGCTATGAGTCAGAATTGACTCAGTGGCAGTGGATTTTGTTTGGGAATACAAATTATGACAACTACTTCTTTTAGGAGGATGTTTCCTCCAAAAGTAATTTAAGGAATCTTCAAAATATACCACTTGTAAATATCCTATTTAGAATCCACAAATGTGTTTCTGTACATCACAAGGTACATCCTGGATATTGTTGTTATTTTATATGGAAGACTGTGATAAGTCATGGTTTTAGGGTCTAGGGAAAGGAACCCCAAATCTTAAGGTGCAATTCTTTATTGCTTTGTTATTTAAATTTACTATTTCATATACTTATGTTACAATGAGCATGTAGACTCATACAGCACATTAAAAACCCTTGAAGATTAAAAATCATACTATTATAGAAAATTATATTTCTCACTTCTAAATATTCCAAAATAAAATTGTAACTTCTATGGAGTCCTGGTGTGGTGCGGTAAGATAAGCACTGGATTGCTAGCTGTAGGTTTATTGGTTCAAACCCACCAACTGCTCCTCAGAAACCCTATACAGGGTTTCTTTGAGTTGGAACTGACTCAAGGGCACTCAGCAACAAGAACAACATGAAATAGAAAAAGCAGAAAATATTAGGATCAAGGTAAATATTTGAATAGCTACAGCCCAAACAAAAGGAATCAGCTATATGATACGTAAACTCTTTGGTGTGGCACTGTAGGATAAGCACTGGGTCACAAGGTCAGTTTGAACCTCAAGGTTGGTAGTTGAAACTCACCAGCTGCTCCTTGGAAACCGTATATAGTATCACTATGAGTCGGAACAGACTTGACAACACTTAACAACAACAACAAATAGGTTTTCCTCATTAAAAGTCATTTCTGAGTTTGAGAAAATATAAATATCACAAAAGAACTTCTAAAGCCCAGTTTACAATTATTTTAAGGTGACTCCTTTAAAAAAAAATCCCATGGATATAATGTCCTTAAAAGTCCCATGTTCTAGCAGCAATGAAAAAACAATCCTCCTGTCCCCAGGGCTTCTGCAGTCCAAGAATTAGGTACATTTGGTAAATTTATCAAATAATCTCTCTGTACTACATACTCAGATCCTGCTTTTTAATTCAGCCTGTGACCTTAAAAAGCACTGAGACTCATTTTAAAAAGATTGCTATAAACAAATGTTTTGTACGTTCACAATCTTAATTTGATGTCAACAAATCACCAACAAATGTCACATATTTCTAGGATCCAGCATGAATACACACAAACAAATGTCACCTTTCCATATTGATGTTGTTGTTGTTGTTAAGTACCGTCAAATTGTTTCTGACTCATAGCAACCCTGTAAAGGGTTTCTGAGGAGCCACTTGTGGGTTTGAACTGCTGACCTTGTGGTTCACAGTCCTGTACTGATCCACAGCACCTCACCAGAAGTCCATATTAGACACAGAAAAATAAAGAAAAACAAATTTACCTAACACCAAGCTGTTCTACACTTGCCAAAAGGGCACATTCAGGATACCTTACCCATAGCACATAATGATTTCTTGGGAGATGCCAAATCTGTTTCTCTGAAAAAGTAATTTTTTAAACTTTAAATAACATGAAAAGACAGCATCATACCTATCTTAAATGTGAGAAACATTTGGAGAGTTGCCTTTTCACCTAAAGTTATTATACCCAGTAAGGCATCTATAAGAGTCCTGGTGTGGCGCTGTGGGTTAATGCACTAGACTGCAAGGTCGGTTTGAACCACCAAGTTGGCAGTTCAAGCTCACCAGCAGCTCCTTGAAAACCCTATACAGAGTTGCTATGAGTCGGAACTGACTCAATGACACTTAATAACAACAAAGGCAGCTATAAACATGGGCTCCAGAAATGGCTCAATTCTCAGGTCTTCCTTCTCTGCTCAGCAAGGACCTCACCTCTGTTACTTTTATTTTACAAGCAAAGAGGAGTGTTCTCAAAGATAACTATTTTGAACTTGATGTAATATTTTCACAGATGACCCTACCTTAAAAGACAAGCACATGTAAATCTGGAATTTTCAATTAATTTCTCTTAGAAAAGGGAAATTATTTGGTTAGGAGAGTATGATTATTGCCTGCTCTCTCATATCATTAATAATTTTCAATCTTTAGTCACTAGGCATTTGAAGAATCTAAAAGTACTTTTCTATCATACAAGAGAATTTAGTTGAGTCATCAGAATTGATCCAAATGACAGATCCTGTGCTTCAAATTGCATTGTTATTGTTGTTATGTGCTATTGAGTCGGTTCTGACTCATAGCGACCCATTGTTAAGTGCCATTGAGTCAATTTCAACCCATAGCTACCCTGTTTAGGGTTTCCAAAGAGCAGCTGGTGAGCATGAACCATCAACCTTGCAGTTCAAACAGCTTTGCAGTCAAGCGCATTAACACACAGCACCACAACAGAACTCCATAGCGACCCACTGTTGTTGTTAGGTGTCATTGAGTCGATACCGACTCATAGTGACCTTATGCACAGTAGAATAAAACACTGCCCAATCCTGGGCCAACCTCACTAGTGTTGCCATGCTTGAGTCCATCGAAGCTGACATATGGCCAATCCATCTCGTTGGGGGTCTTCCTCTTTTTCTCTGACCCTCCACTTTACCAAACATGATATCCTTCTCCAGCGACTG
>NW_006408606.1:9415404-9462514 GCF_000296735.1 Chrysochloris asiatica | reverse complement strand
CAACTACTGATCCTTCCTCTTTGCTCCCAACCTTTGCATTCCAATCACCAATAATGATCAATACATCTTGATTGCATGTTTGATCAATTTCAGATTGAAGTAGTTTAGAATTCTTCTATTTCATCCTCACTGGCTTTAGTGGTTGGTGCATAAATTTGAATGACAGTGGTATTAACTGGGCTTCCTTGTAGGCGCATGGCTATTATCCTATCATAGACAGTGTTGTATCTCATGACTGATCTGGATATGTTCTTTTTGACAATAAATGCAACACCATTCCTCTTCAATTTGTCATTCCCGGCATAGTAAACCATGTGGTTGTCAGATTCAAAATGGCCAATACGAATCCATTTCAGCTCACTAATATTTAAGATATCTATGTTTATGCCTTCCACTTAATTTTTGACAACTTCCAATTTTCCCAGATTCATACTTCGTACATTCCGTGTTCCGATTTTCAATGGATGTCTATAGCTGTTTCTCTTCATTTTGAGTTGTGCCCCATCAGCAAATGAAGGTCCTGCGGATTTTTCTCCCACAAGCTTTATTCCATTTGTGTCATCACAGTCAACTGTACTTTGAGGAGGCAGCTCTTCCCCAGTCGCATTTTGAGTACCTTCCAACCTGAGGGGCTCATTTTCTGGCACTATATCTGACAGTGTTTCTCTGTTTTTCATTGGCTAAATATTCAGAAGTAGTTCATCACTCCTTCTTCCTAGTCTGTCTTTCTCTGGAATCTCATCTGAAATCTGTCCACCATGGGTGACCCTGCTGGTATTTGAAATACTGGTGGCATAGCTTTCAGAATCACAGCAACTTACAGGCCTTCACAGTATGACAAACTGACAGAGGAGTGGTGGCGACCCATAGAAGCCTCAAAAATGGAGTAAGAAGGATGAACATTCTCACACATACATGGTGTCTGTGGAGCCGGACCTTGCTGGGGGCAACTGCTGAGCTAGAGATGATTGATACCCAGGGTCATTTGTAAGAGGCCTATCTCATTCTGCCTCAAAATGCCTCTGATTAAAAACAAGAGTAGCAGCTGATTAAAAACCAGAGCAACAAAACAGATTTGGGGATATAAAAATAGGATTAACAGATTTCAGAACAACTCCTTCTCCTTGGTAGTGCCTTTTATTTAAACTAGTAGAGATTTTGTTAGAATGACTCATATTCCTTTCCACATCTTGCTTGAGGGCTCTCTTAAGCATGATTAAATTGATTCTATATCAGTAAATCAAGAGGGGAATAAAAGTGGGAGAACAATTATTCAAGCAAAAATAAATAAGCAATCTGAAAAACTTAAAGCCCCTAAACCCAAAGCCTAAATTTTTTGGAACTTTCAGAGGGCTGGGGAAATGTAACATGCAATTTATTGAAGACTTTGAATTAATATCACTGTTCTCAGCTTTACTTAGTATTGTTGGTTTGTTGTTAAGTGCCATGGAGTTGGTTGTGACTCATAGTGACCCTGTATAGAGTTTACCAGGAGCAGCTGTTAGGTTTGAACTGCCGACCTTATTATTCAAAGTCCAGAGCTAATCCTACAGCACCACACCAGGAGTCCATTGACTTAATGTTGTTGTTAAGTGCTATCGAGTTGGTTCCAACCCATAGCAACCCTGTATAGGGTTTCCAAGAAGCAGCTGATGAGCTTGAACTGCTGACCTTGTAGTTCAAACAGTTTTGCAGTCTGGCACATTAACCCACAGTTATTTAATGTACCCCGACTTAAATTACTTCTGAGAGGTTCTAATGAGTTGCTATTCCAGTTCTAGATGAACGATTTCTTGGCACTATTTCAATGGAGCTGTTTACCTTTGAAAGGAGCTCTGGTAGTGTAGTGGTTAAGAATTGGGCTGCTAACCTCAGGGTCAGCCGCTCGAAACTATCAGCTGTTCCATGGGAGAAAGATAAGGCTTTCTGCTCCCGCAAAGATTTACAACCTTGGAAACTCTATGTGACTCCAGGGCACATAAGCACCACCACACCATTTCCCCTGAATTCTACAGGTCAGGCCAAGCCAGGCTAGTCCTGGTTGTAGTCATTAAGCTGTCAATAGAATTAGCACTACTTCACTCAATCAATTTTTCATCCTCTCTTCCCACCCTGGGGAATTGATGTTAAATGCCCAAGATATGCCTGCAAATCTAGCTTGCTAATACCAAATCCTTTATCATCCCTTACTTGAATTGATCCAGTAATTAAAAGGCAGAATCTGTGTTCTTGAGCCAATTAACATTCAGGGTAAGACTGATAAGATCCTTAAGTGGAAAGCTTTTCTTTTTTTTCATTTCAAAGGCTTATGGTAAACACTAGAGGGTAGACAAGTGTTGACATGGGTGATGGAGCAGGCAATATATAACCAGAGGAAGGTTGGCAGAGGAAAGATGGGGTGGCAGGAGACCCAGGGAGGAAGGCAGTGATTACAGTGAACAGAAGAAGTAAGTGCTGTGAATTGTTGGTGCATGGATGGGATTGCAACCATATAATGAAGCAAAGTATATGATTTGCTGTATGTGAAACTGATGACCTGCTCTGTAAACCTTCACTCAATTCACAATAAAAAGTTTTTTTTTTTTTAAAAAAAAAGAGGACTAAAGGTCTTAGCCTGTTGTTTCTCATGCTGAGATGAATGAATAAACACAGATGTGTGCTCATGACTGTCCTCAGCAGACCACAGAATTCTCCTTGCTGTTTCTCCAATTAACCCCAACCCTCCACAGTGCGTATCTTCAGAGACAGCTGATCAAAAAGAAACATTCACCTTTCTGCTTTTTCCTAAGGTACATCTTTTGGCCATTTAAAATAATCTAAATACATTACTTTATATTTATAAATAATGTTAGAAGTTCTGGGAAAGTGGTGAAAAATAAAACTAGATCATTGTGGCTGACCAGAAAAGCTGGCAATTCTGAAAAAATGTTAATCCCAGGTTATAAGCAATTTGATCATGATAGGTTTTGGAGTCCTTTTCTTAATGTCTCTTGCGCTAGTTTGTTGAACTTGTATCTAATTTTGAAACCTTTTAACAGTTATTGCAGAAAGCACTGGACTACTAACCACAAGGTCAGTGGTTCAAATTCCCCAGCTGATCCTTGGAAACCCTATACAAGGTCACTGTTAATTGGAACTGAATTGACGACACTCAGCAATAACAACAAACAGGATGAAACTACATGAGAACCACAAGACATCACTTTTTACTGTGATATGCAATTTACTGGGAAGACAGACTGTTCACAAAGAGCTGATAACATTACACAAGCTTTTTAAGCAAAAACTTGCAGCATTTGAACTTATCTCAACAGCTACAACAGGAGGGGCTAGTATTATGGCAGTTAGATTTTTGCAGCTATAATTTTATATTGCATCTTTACATTTGTTTAACTTCTCTAGACTTTAAATGGCTCCATGTGAGGACTGTAAGTGTTGTGTGCATACGTTTTGATCAATGTTAACTTTTTGTAATTAATTTGTGTCAATTTTATTGTGACAATTATAAGGGGGGGAAAAAAAAAAGCTCATGGTAAACCAGCCCTACTGGAAATGGGAGTAGAAAAGTCTTGTACCCTGCTGCAAGGTGCGATCCAGTAGCCAATGGCCAGGAAAGGAAGGCCCAAGGCCACAACCAGCACAACCAGACACTTGATAGCTATGGTCTGTTCCCGCAGGCCCGACAGGTTCTCATACCAGATCGTCAACAGCTGCTGCTGGCAGTTGGGATGAGCCACAAACTGTTGGTAGAGAGAGAGAGGTAGATTACTATGCCGTTGACTACTGAATACATGTGTATCCTAAAGATATTAATGCACATCTTCCCAGGACATAAGAAGGTTCTGGTAATATTCTCCTCTGTTTTCCCACCATTTTTCAAAATTGCTTCAGAACTAAGAGAAGAACTAAAGTGGCAACAAGAGGGTAAAATGCATGTTTCTCTTAATCAGTTTCTTTCGGAGAGAAACTACATTATTCACAGATTCCTCTCTGGGATCTGAGCTGCATCTGGTTGCATTTGTAAAAATGTGTCTGTCACATTTTGCTGTTTGCCAGTTGACTTGCATTTAATCCACAGTGGAAGAGAAAAGTGGTTTGATTTAGTTTCATGAACAACCCCCCTAAAACGCTAAATGTATGTAAAATACATATGTTGTATGTATGTACTAACCCAGAGAATCTGCGAAAAATCAATGAATCTGCAGATATTATGCTCAGTCCACATTTGCACTATTTCTAGGAATAAGCATCAAATGCTATTTCCTTCCTATTCCAGAAATCTGTTCCCATTGCTTCGTATATCCCAGGTTAAGAGAACACAGACATTTATCTCCAGCAGTTCTTTTATAATTCCAATTCCAATTGGAGAATGTGCAAATTACACTGACTTCAAGCTTGCCACTTGATTTTGCTGAATCACCTGCCTACATCTACACTGCAGATGAGGGTGGTAGTGGTGGCCATGTGCAATGGAGTCGGTTCAGACTAAAAGAGACCGTGTATAGGGTTCCCGAGACTGTAAGTCTTTACAAAAGCAGAAACCTTCATCTTTCTCCCACTGAGCAACTGGTAGATTCGAACTGCTAACCTTGAAGTTAGCAGCCCAACTCTTAATTCACTAAGGTACCAGAGCAGTTGAAGACGCTATACTTATTCAAGTAGCAAAATTTATTTCTAGTTGTTGTTGTTTCTGTTAAGTACCAGTGACTCAGTTCCAACTTAGAGCGACCCTATATAGGATTTCTAAGGAACGACCAATGGGTTTGAACTGCCGACTGTATAGTTAGCAGTCCAGAACTTATCCTTCAACACCACACCAGGACTCCTATTTGGAGTTGTTGATGTTCTTAAGTGCCGCTGAGTCGGTTCTGATTCATAGAACCCTGTACAGAGTTTCTAAGAAGTGGCCGGTGGTTTGAATCACTGACCTATTAGTTAGCAGTCCAGTGCTTATCCTACAGTGCCACACCAGATAGGCTTGTGTAAAAGCCCTATGCCCAAAGGCACCCACCCATTTGCACCATTTTCCAGCCTAAGTCTAGCTTACTAGAATCACCAGTACTACTTTTTTATTGACACCTGTCCTGATCTGGTGCTGTAGGGATAAGCACTCGACTCAACCTCAAGGTTGGTTTGAACTGCAAGGTCGGTGGTTCAAACTCACCAATCATTTCTCGGAAATTATACAGGGTTGCTATGAGTTGGAATCACCTCGACAGCACACAACAATAACAACAACTTCCACAAATGCAGACCCTGAAATTACAGAAACATCTGAGCCAACATTCAATTAATTTTATTTGTGTATCTTAAGTACAGGTGTGGTGTTGTAGGATAAGCATTTGACCACAAGGTTGATTTCAACTACTAGGTCGGCAATTCAAACCCACCAGTTGCTCCAGAGGTTCAAACCCACTAGCTGATCCTTGGAAACCTTATACCAGGTTCCTACCAATTGGAACTAACTCAATGACACTTAATAACAACAGCATCTTAAGCACAAATGTCTATAATAATGTTAAGATAGAAGTGGAAGTTTGAGAAGTTCTCAACAAAAATCCTAGGAAGCTGTTAAACTCCAGGAAGTCTTAAATCTTGGTTATAGCCATACATTTTATCACGAATTCAAATTATGACTGCATTATTCTATGAAATACTGTTACAAAAATCAGAACTTTGGAAAAATGACAAAATCTTGAACTTGAGAAGGAAAGTTTAGCATACACTTAGCTAGCAATGTCTAGTGCGTCATTAGGATCTGGGGTTTTTTTACAGCTGAATTAAGAGGAACTTACCAGATTACACATGCTTTTTACATTGAACTCTAAAGCAAGAAAAAAAAAAAATAACATCTTCTTTCTAATACTTTAAAGCATGCAAGCCCTGTTGTTGTTATATGCTGTCAAGTTCTACTAGTACAAGGGAGCTTCAAAAGTTCATGGAAAAATTCCAATCTTTTAATTCCATTTTTTCATGAACTGTTTTGAAGCCCCCTCCAGCTGTTCCATGGGAGAAAGATGAGGCTTTCTGCTCCTGTAAAGATTTACAGCCTCAGAACCCTGTACAGGGTCGCTATGAGTCGGAACCAACTCCATGGCACATAACAACAACAACATATTATTGTAAAGAATTAAATATTTCAAATTTTACATTTATAGCTACATCCTCAGCACCTCTTTGTCAATGGGTCACAGCTTTGTCAAAGCTGCACAGCAACAGCTACCAGAGAGTCATCAGTGGACTCCCTAGATCTGGGATTTTGTGGAATTTGGGCTTCCACTGGAGGATTTATTTATTTATTTTTGTAAATGAACGAGCTTATGGGAAACTACACATCGGTATGTAGAAACTTGCTTGTTTCCTTGTGTATGTTGTGCCAGGGTGGCACAAATGGTTTGCACTTGACTACTAACCAAAATGAACCTGGTATGGCTCTATAGGATAAGCACTGAACCACAAGTTCATTTGAATCACAAGGTCAACAGTTCAAACTCATAAGCTGCTCCTCAGAAACACTATACAGGATGGCAGTGAGTTGGAACTGACTCTATGGCATTTACCAATTACAACAAGACTAACCAAAAGGTTAGTGGTTTCAGCAGTGCTTCAAAAGAAAGGCCGGGTGATCTACATCCATAAAGATTACAGTCAAGAAAACCCTCTGGAATCGTTCTACACTGCAACACATAGGTTGCTATGAGTCGGAATTGACTCAATACCAACAGGTTTGGTGTTTTGGGTTTTGGTGCTATCTATAAATAGCCAAACACCTTAAAGAATTGCCTGAGCTACTAATCATTCACTTTTAAACTAGAACTTAAAGATGAATCCTTTGCCAAGTGGGAGATAACAGCTACTTTCTTTGTCTCTCAAGAGTTCTCAAAAACATTTCACGGGTACTTCCTAACAGGTTCGTTGTTACTGTTTATTCCGTTTTTTTCAAAGACTTGATTTTTGTGGTGCTAAAATATCTTGTTTTGAATAAAAATGTTGTTTACACCAATAAAATATACTACTTGTATTTTAATTAAAATATTTTGTTACTAAAATCTCTTGTTTTTGATAAAATGTCTGGGCACTGACACTTGATTTGTGAATAACTCAATAATTCCTCAGTGTAGCCATCCAGGAAAATTACATGTGGATTAAATAATGTCAACAAAGAATACAATTTGGGAAGTAAACTATGCATTTAAACTAAATAGGCTAAGGGTTTCTGATGCAAGACAGAAAATCTCCACAAAGTTAAGAGATATGTGGACATATTTACATATGGAATTGGTGGAAATTTTGCCCATTTGTGAATGTCTTATGTTTCTTTCTTTGGTTTAAAACTTTTGAGAACATATTAAGGTTATAGTAGTGTGCCTTCTTTTTCTTGCTTCTCCAATTTATGCTGATCTTTTACATTTGAAGATGTGCTTTATGGCAGTAGTTACACTTGTATCAAGGCTGGACAATTTTAAAGACTTAATAGATAACAGTCTTTTCCACATGGACACAGATGAGGCTCAATCTTTAACTGTGACTTGTACAATATAGTACAAACACTTAAAATACATTCAATAATAACTTAGACCATGGTAGTAATTTTTTGCTAATTGCACTGTAAAATTCAGTTTAACAGGTATATGTCCTCAGTTGTATTGTAGAAGAAGCACTGGACTGCTAACTGTAAGGTCGGTGGTTCAAACCCACTCAGTTGCTCCTCAGAAACTCTATACAGGGTTGTCAAGAGTCAGAACCGACTTCACAGCACTTATCAACAACAACATTTCTTCTACAAGGGTTCCTGAGTGGCACAAACAGTTAAATGCTCAATGACTAGCTGAAAGGGTGAGAGTTCAAATCTGCCCAGAAGAGCTGTGGAAGATAGTCCTGGTGATCTGCTTCCTAAAGGTCACAGCCTTGAAAACTCTATGGAGCAGTTCTACTCTGCATACACAGAGTCACCGTGAATTTGAATCAACTCAAAGGCAATCAGCAACAATCACTTCTACTCATTTCTTATTTGAGCTAATAATACACTACCATGGCTCCCATTGCTTTTTTTTAAGGCATGGAAAGAAAACAGAAATAGATATTTCCTTCCAGTGATTTAAAATCCTAATACAAGTACGAAAAGGGCATTGGAAAAAAAAAAAGAACAGAAAACCACAAGTAGCGAGTGAAGGCCAAAAAAAAAAAAAAAAAAAAAAACTAATCCCTCCAGGAGATGAGTTTTACTCTTTTCAGTGACTTCAAAATAGAGCAGTGACCTTTATCTCTTAAAACTGTTTTACCTCCTAAAAACCTTCTTATGCTGCCACACCAGTCATACCCAGCTGAATAAAATTTGGATGCTGTTTTCTGACTTCAGTGGACCAGCAAATTGAAACCATTATAAAAATAATACCCTTATTTGAGGCTTTCTGGTCTTAAGGAAAAATGCTTGACACATAAGAAAATCTCAGTCTTTCATGGCAAAAAGTTACTGTACCATTGAGTACATTTTTTTCCTTGTCGAGTAACTAATTGACTGTACACTGATGATGGAAAACAATCGGAAAATTGTAAACAACAATTTATGTTATGCTGTGGTCTTAGTTATCTAGTGCTGCTTTAACAGAAATTTCCTAAGTGGGTGGTTTTAAAGTACAGAAATATTCTTTTGCAGTTTAGGAGGCTAGGCGTATAAATTCAGAACACTGATTCTTGGGGAAAAGGCTCTTTCTCTGTCGTCTCTAGGAGAAGATCTCTTTTCGGTTTCTGTAGACTCAGCATTCCTTGGTACTTTCGTGATCTGCACTTGGCAGTATCTTCCTCTGTGTAATTACTTCTCAGTGCCTTACCTGATATTTTTGTATTTCAAAAGTGAGTAGGTTTAAAACAGACCCTAAAGTGTTAGTAAGGAGCTCTGGTAGCATAGTGGTTACGAATCAGGCTGCTAACCTCAGAGTTAGCAGTTTGAAATTACCAGCTGTTCCGGAGAAACATGAGGCTTTTTGCTCCCGTAAAGATTTACAGCCTTGGAAACCCTGTACAGGGTCTCTATGAGTCGGAACCAACTCCACGGCACAGAACAACAACAGTGTTAGTAGAACTCCTGTTGTGGTGCTGGACTGGGAAACCCAAAGTTGGCAGTTTTAAGCCACCAGCTGCTCCTCGGGAATCTTGCATAGAGTCATTATGAGAAGTGATTCGAAGGCACTTAACAACAACAGTGTTTATATGACCTTTTTAACATAACAAAGAAAATCCTATTCCCAAATGATAGAAGGGTTAGGATGCCAGCACTTATTTTGAGGGGATACAATTCTATCCATAATTCTATCCATGATATAATTAACAGATCAGCCTTCCCAAGGATTGTCTTTGTGGGAGTATTCATGTGATAAGACATGGCAGAAACAGTTTTTGTTTTTAATGACACTGTCAGAGCCACAATTCACACAATTTAAAAGAAAATATTCTTGTGAAGAAAGACTTATACAACTGAATTTATTTTAATGTTCTTTGAATTGTGACATATAAAACAAAACCCTGTATGTATATTGTAGACTTTTGTGTGATTTTTCAACTTTCTGAGTGCAGTGCATTCTGTTCTTTCTCAGTGCTTGAGCACAAACCAAGGCAAGAGACTACACAGTGTAGGGCTCTCACATGGGCTGGGGCAGAGGTTGCCAGCAGAGGAATCCCAAAGCCTCTGCAGTGCACTTACTACTCTCTCGTATTGCTCAAATTGGACTTTACCTGCACTCTTTCTATATAGACAGTGGAGAATTTTATGTTTGTATTGCTGCAAGTCTTTTTATTTGTAGACAAGTTTTCTGCAGTGAAACATAATCCTACTGTAGATAAGACATGAGAGCAGGGAGGGAGGACTAAGGAGCACTGATGATGCAATAGTTAAAGCGTTCAGCTAACCAAAACTTCAGTGGTTTGAATCCACCATCTTCTCCTCAGGAGAAAGATTTGACAGGCTGCTTCTGAAAGATTACAGCTTTGGAAACTCTGTGGAGCAATTCTACTCAGTCCTATAGGGTTACTGCAAGTCAGAAAGGACTCAGAAAATCTCTTCCTATTCTCCAGATTCAATGATCGATCACATTCTAGTATCTTTTATCCTCATCAAATAGGCAGGTAGAATTCTCATTATTTTTATGGGAGAGAAGATTGATGCTTAGCCTCAAATCACAGAGGAGGGCAGAGGTATGGTCATAATTAGAACATAAGACTTGTTTTTTCCCCTAACAAAAAGTCCACCGTTTCGATTGGAAATAAATTTTGCCTAAAAATTAATTTCTCCTGCCCATTTTCAGAAAAATTAAATTTCATCTTCTACTCTACTTCATTCTCTTTTTAGAGAATAATATGGGTCATTCTACAAACAATAATAGTATTTCAAATCCTACTTGTTCTAGTACTAACCTAAGAACCCCCTCAAAAATGATTCTAGAATGCATCATTTAAGGAAATTTATTCCCCTGACAGAAATATTATCATTTCCCCACCAGCAGCAAATGTTTCCTCATTTCACCAAAGGCAGTGACAATGATCACTTTTTTATTATTTGATAAATTTGAGTGAAAGGAAGTGGTATGTGTATATTGGAGTGCATTTCTTTGATTAGTAGAGCTTCTTGAATTTTCTCTCATGCTGTAGGAGACACACTGAACTGCTAAATACAGGTCAGCAGTTGAAATCCATCATAATGACAACCATCTTGAATTACCCATTGAAGTCCTTTGCTTATTTTTCTACACTTTTATTTTCCTTATATTTTTGTTTAAGCTCTTTGGATATTAGGAATAGCAATCCTTTGTAAGTTTTAACTGAGAAAAATACTGTTTTTTGCTTTTTATTTAGGATCATTCTGATGTGTAAAAATTTTAGATTGTATATGGTCAAATGCTTTATATTTTTGCTTTGTGATTTCTTTTGTCCTGTCCCAAATATAGGGAACACAGTGGCTCTGTATGATAAGCATTGGACTTTGAACCACAAGGGTTCAACTACTCTGCAGGATAAAAATGAGGCCTTCTGATTCGACAAAAGATTAACAGTCTCAGAAACCCTATACACGGTTGCTATGAATCAGAACCAACTAGATGACACTTAACAACAACAACCCCCTATAAACATTAAGTATATGTTCATATAACCCCTACTCTAGTTTTTTCTATTTTCATTTTCTAGATTAACTGCCATCGAGCTCTCTGAAGCCTGGCTTGAACTCATCGTTTGATTTCCTAGGGAAAATCTAAACCTGGAGATCTCTGAGGCCACGTGGAAGCCAATGAACTCAGGGTTTTCCTAAGCACTTAGCATTGGTCCATGAGCCTCAGAACCACAGCTGGGAGTAGATCCTGGGCAGATGGCAAAAGGAAAATGTTCCAAGTCTCTTATGGGAACTAAATTGCTCTCAATTATATAAACTAGTTTCCTTGTTGGAATCATCGGGTAATTTGAGAAAACATGAGTCTATTATGTTATCAGAAAATGTCCATAATATATTAAGTTATTTTGAAATCCCGATGCCTGGACTATAGCAACAGAATACCTCAGTGCCATCTTGGGTAGAACTCAGCATTGTTATAACACAAAAAGTGGATTTGCTTGCAGGTTAGAATTGGGACAGTAGAAAAAAATAAAAAGCAGGAATGAGTAAGGGTGATATTTTCCCTCCTTGTAGAGATGGGTAAGTGTTGAGTAAAGAATAAGAAAGGTTTTGGATTGATGAGTGAAAAGGGAATTAGGACTTTTTGGATATTCCAGAATAGATTTGTTTTATACATTTATTGAGTGAGGATTACAAATCAAAGACTTAAACAAATATTCTTTTTATATCATAAAATAAACAAAATACAAATGTTTGCAAGATCCTAAATCTTTCCGTTCCAAATGCAATCCTTTTTCCCCCCTTGTTTCTTGATAGTTGTCTGATGGCAAATTCATTATTAATGACAACGCTTACATTTTAACCTACACATGAATTTATTTAAAATTAACATACAAGAAGACATTCACTCTTCAGAGCAATTTGATTAGCAGAAGCACATCTTTAGATGAGCTGTCTGTGCTAATGTGACACTTTCAAAGCAGTGATAAAGAACCAGCGACAACTGAAATCGATTCTCAGGTGCCATCTCTCAGGTGCCAAAGCAATGGATATTGCAAGGTCTGTGAACAAATGTCTAGAGAGTTCCTAAGAACAGTTTTATACCAATCTTACTCAAAATTCTCTTTCTTCTAACTTACCAAAGCTCCAACTAACAAGAATGATTTGAGTGGTGGTCAGTCTAGCCAATTTAATGACTTTGTAACTGGTAACTTCTGTAAAAAGTCATTTTACTTCAGTCTTTACAGAACATCTTCATATTTTACTGTTTTACTAAGCAGACAGGAGATAGGACATTGACGGCTGGCCAAAATCTTGTAAATACTCTCTTCATATGTGGAAGTTTCCTACATCAGAGTATGCGTATGTGTGTCAGTGAAACACATGCATACATACACATACACAGGTATACATTTTCCCGTCTTCATTTGCTGCTAGAACGCAGACACTGACTTAGATCCCACTGGTCAAATGCATACGCACAAACCTCTAATTTAAAGGTCATATAAGAACACCAGGATGTCCGGTGTCATGCTGTAGGATAAGCACTGAACTGCTAAATACAAGGTGAGCAGTTGAAAGCCACCATATTGAAAGTACTGTGGACTGTCAGAAGAACAAACAAATCTGTATTGGAAGAAGTACGACCAGGAGGCTCCTTAAAGTTGGGATGGTGAGGCCGCATAGTTCATACTTTAGACGTGCTAACATAAGGGACCAATTCCTGGAGAAGATCATTATACTTGGTAAAATGGAGGGTCATCAAAAGAGAGGAAGATCCCCAATGAGATGGATTGACATAATGGAAGCAACAATGGGTTCAATCATAATAATGATTGTGAGGAAGGGGTTTCTTCTACTGTGAATAAGGTAACTAACTAGGAGTGAAAACTGAGTCGACAGAACCTAACAACAATAACATTACTATTATCCTTCAAGGAGACTTAGTGACGCTATAAGCACTGGACTACTAACCACAAAGTTGTTAGTTCAAACCCACCAGCAGTACAAAGGGAGAAAGATGACGCTGTCTACTTCCATATTTTCAAGATTTACAGTCTAGGAAACCCCATATAGGGTCTCTATGAGTCAGAATCAACTCAGTGGTTTATTATTTCCCTCATGAATTGTACAATGGTGAAATGCTCAGCTGCTAACCAAAAAGGTTGGTGGTTTGAAACACCATGGAAAAAAAGACTTAATGATATGCTCCCATAAATGTTACAGCCTAGAAAATCAGGTTGAGCAGTTCTATTGTGTTACACCCCTACACGTCAATTTGTCATACTGTGGTAACTTGTGAGTTGCTGCAATTCTGGAAGCTATGCGACTAGTATTTTAAATACCAGCAGGGTCATGGTTGACAGTTTCCAGCTGAGCTTCCAGACTAAGATTAAAAAGAAAGAGAGACAACTATTTCTGAATGTTTAGCTACTGAAAATTTTATGAATAGCAACAGAGCATTGTCAGATTAAGTGCTGGAAGATGAAAACATTATGAATAGGACCAAATATTGTCAGATATAGTGCCAGAAGTTGAGCCCCTTAGATTAGAAGGCACTCAAAATAGGACTGGGAAGAGCTGCCTCCTTAAAGTAAGGCTGACCATGATGACGCAAATGGAGTAAAGTCTTCGGAAGCTTGATTTGCTGATGGAGCACAACTCAAAACAGGGAGAAATAGCTGCACACATCCATTAATAATTGGAATGTGGAATGTATGAAGTATGGAACTAGGAAAATTGGAAGTTGTCAAAATGAAAAGGAACACTAAAGATCAATATCCTAGAAATTAGTTTGTAGAACTAGACTGGTATTGGCCATTTGAATAAGACAATAAAATGGTTTGCTATGCCAGAAATGACAAATTCAAGAGAAGTGGCATCATATTTATCATCAAAAGTACATTTCAAGACGTATCTTGAAGTACAACACTGTCTGTATATTATAGGATAATATCTACACGCCTAAAAGACCTAAAAGTAGCATTATTACTAAAGTAAGTGATGATAAAATTGAAGAATTCTACTAATTTCTTTAGTCTGAAGAACAACGTATAATCAAGATGTATTGATAGTTACTGGTGATTGGAATGCTAAGTTTGGTAACAAAGAAAAAAGATCAATAATTGGAAAGTATCAGAAGTTAACCTTGGATATAGAAGCACGGCTGGAGATCACATGATAGAATTTTGTAAGACCAATGACTTTTTCGGTGTAAATATCTATTTAAAACAAAATAAAGGCAACTCTAAACATAGACGTCAACAGATGAACTACCCAGAAATCAAATTAACTACATCTGTGGGAAGAGACAGTGGAAATGCTCAGTATCATCAGCCAAAGCAAGACCAGGGGCCAATGGTGGAATAAACCATTAGTTGCCCACATGCCAGCTCAGGATAAGGCTGAAGGAAACTAAAACAAGTTCATGAGAGCCAAAATATTACCTGGAATATATCCCACCTGGATTTAGAGACCATCTCAAGAACTGCTCAGATGCAGTAGGCACTAATCTCCAAAGTCTAGATGAGTTGTGGGATGACATCAAGAACATAATACAGAATGAAAGCAAAAGGTCATTAAAAAGACAGGAAAGAAGGAGAATACCAAAACTGATGTCAGAAGAGATTCTGAAGCTTTCTCTTCAATTTAGAGATGCTAAAGCAAATGGAAGAAATGAGGATGTAAAAGAGCTGAGCAGAAAATTTTGAGGGCAGGTTGAGAAAATGAAGAATTAGAATGAGATGTGTAATGATCTGGAGTATGAAAACCAAAAGGGAAGAAACCGCTCAGCATATCTCAAGCTGAAAGAACTAAAGAAAAAATTCATCTCAACTTGCAATATTGAAGGATTCCATGGCAAAATATTGAATGATGCAGAAACTGTCAAGGGAAGATGGAAGGTATAAACAGAGTAACTGTACCAAAAAGAATTGGTGGATGATAAAACATTTCAAGAGGTAGCATATGATCAAGAACCAACGATAATGAAAGGAAGAAGTCCAAGCTGCATTGAAGGCACTGATGAAAAACAAGTCTCCATGAAATGAGAGAATACAAATTGAAGTCTTTCAGCAAAGTGATGCAGTACTAGAGGCACTCACTCATCTATGAAAAGAGCAAGAAATCTGGAAGACAGCTACCTAGCCAACCAATGGGAAGAGACCCATATTTGTCCATTCCAAAGAGAGGTGACCCACCTGAATAGGGAAATCATTAAACAATGTAATTCATATCACATACAAGTAAAATTTTGCTGAAAATAATTAAAAATGGTTGCAACAGTACATCAACAGGGAACTGCCAGAAACTCAAGCCAGATTCAGAAGAAGACATGGAACTCTGCTGACATCAAATGGATCTTGACTGAAAGCAGAGAACACCAGAAAGATGTTTATTTATGCTTTACTGACTATGCAAAGGCTTTTGACTGTGTGGATCATGACAAACTATGAAAGTGGATCACTTCAAACATTGTGTAGAATGGGTATTCCAGAACACTTAATTGTGCTCATGAGGAACTTATACATAGATCAAGAGGTAGTTGTCTGAACAGAACAAGGAGATACTGAATGGTTTAAAATCAAGAAAAATATCTGCCAGGGTTGTGTCATTTCACCATACTTATTCAGTCTATATGTTGAGCAAATAATCTGAGAAATTGGATTATATGAAGATGGTGGCATCAGGATTGGAGGAAGACTCATTAACAACTTGTGATATGCAGATGGTACAACTTTGTTTGCTGAAAGTGAAGAGGACTTAAAATACTTTCTAAAGAGGGTTAAAGAATATAACTTTCAGTATGGATTGCACCTCAATGCAAAGCAAACAAAAATCCTCACCACTGGACCAATAAGTAACAACCTGATAAATTGAAAAAAGATTGAAGTTGTCAAAGACTTCATTTTGCTTGAATCCACAATGGAAGCAACTGTTAAGAATATTACATTAGGCAAATCTACTTCACAAGATCTCTTTAAAGAGTTCAAGAGCAAAACTTTCAGTTTGAGGACTAAGATGCACCTGACCCAAGCCATGGTATTTTCAATAGCCTCATGTGCATGTGAAAGCTGGACAATGAATAAGGAAGACCGTAGAAGAACTGATGCATTTCAGTTATGGTGTTGGAGAAGGATACTAGAAGTACGAACAAATCTATTTTGGAAGAAGTGCAGTTAAAATGTTTCTTAGAAGCCATGATAGCGAGGTTTTGTCTCTCATACTTTGGACATACTCTCAGAAGGGACCAGTCCCTGGAGAATGACATTATGCTTGGTAAAGTGGTCCTGGTGGTGGTTGTGTGTTGAGGAGTTGATTATGTATCATGGAGTTGGTTCCAAGTCATAGCGACCCTGCATAGGGTTTCTGAAGCTATAAATCTTTACGGGAGTAAAAAGCCTTTCCCCATGGAATGGCTGGTAGTTTCGAACTGCTGACATTGAGGTTAGCTGTCCAACTCATAACCACTATGCTACCAGAGCTCCTTTGGTACAGTGGAGGGTCAGGAAAAAATAGAAAGATCCCCAACGAGATGGACTGGCACAGTGGCAGCAAAATGGACTCAAATATAACAATTGTGAGGATGCCATGGGAACGCATACTGTCAAGGGAATTGTGTTGTGAATGGGGTTGCTGTGAGCTGTGAATGTGGTCACTATGAGTTGTGTTGTGAATGTGGTTGCTATGAGTCGGAACCAATTTGATGGCACCTAACAACACAACTCTGTTACTATGAATTAGAATTAATGCAAAGGTACCAAACAACTGATGTGGCTGTGTGGCTGGTTTTGTGATAAGCCCATGTTCACACAAGGAACACCTGGTAAAGTCAGAACTTGAACCCTTGCAGATGGCTCCATAGTTTGCCTTCTTAAGCACCACACCATAGGAAGGAGAGAAGACTTGCCTACACATATATTAACCATTCATAAAACAAGCTCTATTGCATTATCAAGATAAGCATTTCCTGTAAAGGTAGACATTTTATAACAAAAGGAGGACAGTGGTTGATTTTGCAGTCCAGGAGTGGAGGTCCCTGGGACCATCAAGTGAGAAGAGAGGTGTGCAGGACCCTACCCAGAGAAGCAGTGACACCAGAAATGGAGGCAGACATGATGACATGGACAGATGGAGAGGCTGGGGACTCTGGACTCAGGGAGATAGAGGGGCTGTGTGCTGACAACCAGGGAGCAGGCCCGTAGGGTGTACCCTTTGGTTGTTTGATGACACATGGAGGGGATTGTAATCATTGTAATGAAATGAAATATGATAGGATGAATGTAAAACTGGTGTTCTCCCATGTAAACTCACATAATTCACAATTAAAAAAAAAAGATAATCATTTCTTGTTTTTTATTTTACTGTTCCTCTTAAAGTATAATAAATTTTCAGTTATCTGACACATCTAAATTATGAATAACTGAGATTTCTATTGTAGTGAGATAACAAACTATTATTTTCATGGATTATTTAAAAAGTCATCAAATACATACAAAGAAGAGTTGTTGTTTTTTTCACCATAATCCAAATTTTAGAAAATCATAATTTTTATTTCTAACAGCTCCCTGACTAACTCCATAGTTGTGTGAATATTGGTGTTGTTAGATGCCATAGAGTCGGTACTGACTCATAGCAACCCTATGAACAACCTAACAAAACACTGCCCGGTCCTGGGCCAACCTCACAATTGTTGCCACGCTTGAGCCTATTGATGTTGCCACTTTGTCAATCCGAGAGGGATTCTGTGAATACAGGCATGCCATTTTAGTTTGGGATCTTAGTTTCTTTGTACATAAGAAATCTCATAATCTTCTGTCTTACTTACATTAAAAGTGAAATGAATAGTAACATAATCTTATCCCATGGATTAATAAGAAAATGTATTCAATAATCTTATAAAAATATATACAAGTAACCGTTTTTTATTATTATTAATTGTATTGCAATAAACAGTTTACAAAGTCATTTTGCATATCTTAATCCATTTAACAAAAATCCTGATATAAACAAAAAATATTATCTCCCTTATCCCCCTTTTATATATACCAGTAGTCCTGGTGTGGCACTGTAGGATAAGCACTGGACCGAAAGGTCATTTTGAATTCCAAGGTCGGTGATTCAAATTCACCAGCTGCTCCTCAGAAACCATACACAGGGTCACTATGAGTCCTAACCAACTCTATAGCACTTAATAACAAAATTAAAAACCAAAACCACTGCCATTGAATTGACTTTGACTTATAGCAGCACTATAGGGCTTCCAAGAGTATAAATCTTTAAGGATGCAGATAGTCTCATTTTTCTCCTGTGGAGCAGCTGGTGATTTTGAACTGCCGACCTTGTGGTTAGCAGCCCAACACTTACTCAACAGTTTAGTAACTGAAAATTAAAGATGATGCATGTCTTATTCAAGATCCCAGAATTAGCAAAAAGTAGAAAGGATATTTGACTCCCGACATTACCATGGCACTTCACTTAATACTTTCATGAGGAAAAAAATTGTTTATTATTAACATTTTTATTATTTAAGACAAAAAATCTGGGATATAGTATTTTTATTCTAATCTGGTGCTGGATGAAAGAGTGTACACTCACCTTTTTGACCTCATACTTAATGGCGAGTTTGACACGACTCAATGAAGATTTATGCCTGTGCATCTCCAGAGATTCTGCAGATTCCAAATCTCCATTCAGAATGGCTTCCACCTCTTCTGAGTCTCGGCAAAGATCCAGCACACCCACTACAAAGTCTTTGCATTGCATGGAGAGCTTTCGATAGTCATTCTGAGAACAAGATGTTAAGAGTATATTATAAAGAATGTGCTTTTAATTCAATGGGAAGTGCTCAGGGTTTGAGGGATTGAGAAAAAGGTCCCTATCTGGATGAAACTATTGGTACATTTGATACAGGCTGGATTTCCTCTTCCCCTGCACCTCTCCCCCCACCCCCAGCTCCCCACCCCCTTTTTGATTAGGTACCCTTCTGAAACCTGGAATGGTAGATACATAAGTCATTTGTTTGTATTAACAGATGTTCGCTAAAGGTGAATGCTAAACGAATGACTAAAGATTCCAAAAGAGCTTGATCTCTTTTGTACAGACAAAAAATAGTTTTTAAAGTCAAAACAAGACTACTTCTTTATAGTGGTAATTAGACATAGATGACTGTTAGTGGAAATAATGTGTCTAGAAATGCAAATTCTCAGAGTATACCCCAGATTCTGAAAACCTGTTTTAGCAATTCCTCTAGGTAAGATTCTTATATACACAAATGTTTGAGAATCACTGATATACAGTAAATGTAATGAGTAGACAGGGACCGGCATAGAGAAGATATTTTTTCTTGTTTGTCTGAAGGGCAATATTAGTAATGCCTGGAAGAACTGGAAAGAGAGAAAGGTCTGATTATATGTAATTGAATGCTCAAGGGTTGCAGAATATCAATACCTGAGAGAAAATTTTCCAGGCCACTGGAACTAACACCTTGCTAAAAATAATCTGTGAATCTTTAATTTCATTTGCATATTTATATAGTGCTATGGACTGGTACAAAGAAGTCAGTTGGCAGCATTCCCTGCTACCTTCTGAATGAACATCTATTTCTAGCCCATTGGTTCCAGTCAAAGTGCCAATGACCATCTCTTGGGAAAGTTATCTCACTTTTGGAACATCCTGTTCCACTTCTCTGACTTTCACTAAATTTCTAGCCCATTAAGAAAGTTAACTAGACGATAATCTAATTTGGAACACTTGGGGGAAAATAGAATTCTTCAATTCACTATGTTCTGAGACCTGTATATATCTAAATCACTAAATAATATCTAGCATAACAGAGTTTTCTGGCTTCCAAACTCCATAGTTTTTTTTTAAAGGACAAAGAATTTAAAATTTTTTCCTTAAATAATTAATTTGATGAGAAAAGCCATGGCAGCAACTAAAATAAACAAGAAGAGGAGAGACTGTTTAAAGGTTAGCCAGACCAAAATAGTTTCCCTTTTGAATATCAGAACTTCAGATAAAGAACAGTTACAGTTAATCCTTTTCCTCTCAAAAGGGAACAGATAAAATGAATAAAAACTTCAATCTTTGGTTTCTGCTCAGGTCGGTACCATGCAACTTTTGAAATTAATAGAATATCCAGTCTCTGGTTTCTACGTAGAGTGTCAGTAAAATATCCATCTGCCTTCCATTCCTGTGACTAATGAAATATTTGTTTGCAACACCCAGAAGTACTAAATCTGTGTCTGTTTCCATATAAAGCTTCTGCTTTAATACAAATGTTTTTGTTTACATTCCCTCGTGTTACTCTTCAGTTCAAATTGTTTTGGAAGATTTGGTACATCTGAATGGTAATTTCTCCATTGTTCAGAAACAAGAGGGGCTACTTTCATAGCTTTGAAATTTTTTTTAGTAATTGTTTCTTTAGTATCACCCCACTAATGACTTGTTTTTAAAGATTATAATCTGTAAATTGTCTACTCTTAAAGAAGTCTTTTTTTTTTTCACAGTCACTGAAACATGAGTCAAGACACAAGGAACTGGTAAGCATACAAGATGCAAGGGCAACACTGTTTTCATAAAAACTAAAACAATTCCTGCAAGAATAAGTCTTTTGCCCCACTAATGAAAATAGAGCTGGAGAATATAGTGATTTCTTTTACTGTAATCCTGTTATACCATTTTTTAAAAAAAAATGTAGAGCTACCAGGGAAGCCAGAGAGTGCCGGTTAAAGCAAGAGAAACTATCTAAAAAGCCTGCACTGCACCATAAGCTGACTTGATTTTAGCATGAGGTCGTACTTCACCTCACTTTCCAGGTTACAGTTCTTCTGGTCTACATTTTCTAATGATTTCCTCTTAATTTAGTCTTTGTTTAATGAACTTCATTGTACCACTTGTCCATTGCATGGCCTTCCACAAAATTAGTAGGTGGACCTGCTGTCCACTTTACAGAGCAAGAACTCAAAACCTGGAGGATCTGCTCAAGACTGAGAAATAATGAAGGTTAGTGTCAGTACAATCTATCTACAGATCTCTCAGTACACTTATTCTAATGTGTATAGATTCATCGCCATTCTCATCCCTTTTGATCTTTAATAGGAAAATTGAAATTCAACTCTAACCATGCTAGGTTTTGATACACTCTTTCCCTAGTATTAAGAGGCAATTTTGTGTGTTGACTGTTAAAGTAATACACAATCTGAAGTCTGTGTGTTGCTTCTACCACTTCCCAGCTGTGTGGATATTGTGGAAATTATTTAACCTTGTTGTTATTATTGTGAAGATTAAATTAGCCAAAATATATTAAATGCTTAGAATGTGCTTGGTATACACTGTTGCTGGTAGTGGTGGTTATTGTCGACTTGATTCTCCAACTCATAGAACTGTTGCTCCAAATATTTGCTTCAATACAAGGGAGCTTCAATAAGTTCATGGAAGAATGAAATAGAAAAATAATGGAATTACTTCACAAACGTTCTGAAGCACCCTCGTAGTATCAGGTATAGCACATTGCACAGATTATCTAGGATTGGGACTCAAACCACTCACTAAATTTAGCACATTGCCTGTTTTTTTCATTTCTTAACTGAGGAGTCTGTATATCTAGATGATTCCTAGAGTTTTTTGTTTGATAGTATTCTATGCTTGCTTTTGGATTATAATCATTTTCCTCACCTCTTTTTAGGATTCTGTTAAGATATATAAGGAACACTGTGGCTCTGTAGAATTAGTACTGGACTGGGAAATATAAAGTTGGCAGCAAGCCTACTAGCCACTCCACAAGAGAAAGATGAGCCTTTTTGTTCCCTCAAAGATTTACAGTTGTGGGAACCCTATGCAGGGTCCCTATGAGTCAGAACCCAGTTGACAGCACTCAATAACAACAACAACAATATGATACATACTTCATCTCTTTTTCTTTTTTAAAAGATAGGAAAACTGAGGTGCAGTGAAAGCAAATGACTTGCTCAAAGATAGTGGACCACTGATTCAGTCAAAATCAGAAATTTCAATCTGTAGTCACATATATTAATAAATGGTTTCCTTGCCACTGATGTTGGGAGGATTAGACCTAGAGTCCATCCTGTCCAATATTCATTTTCTCAGAATAGCTTCAGACAGCATTTGAACATCAAAAATATTTGTTAAATAATCTGTCACTGAGTGGTCCTCCATTAATTTATCTAAATCTATACTCTGCAATATTCAACCTCTTGAGGTGATGACCTTCTAATGTTTTCAGCACCATGACTACTGTATTCTTCAAGGAACTGTGAAAATGGAAAAATGACTGAGAATCTTCTCTGAAGCCCCTGAGTGATGGCAATTTCAGGGGTTAGAACTCGATATTAAAGGCCATTGATAAGGTAAAATAGGTTTAAACCCAAACCAAACTTACTTCTAGCTCATCAGTTCCTACTCATAGTAGCCTTGTAGAGCAGAGTAGAAATGCCCCCAGAGCTATAATCTTTACTGCAACTGACTCTTGCATTTTTCTCCTTTGAAGCTGCTAGTGGGTTCACAAGGCTGACCTTTTGGTTAGCAGCCAACTGCTTAACCACAGCACCACCAGTGGTTAAAATAGGCACATTGTTAAGTGAGTCGGTTTCGACTCATAACAACCTTGAATAGGGTTTCTGAGGAGCAGCTGGTGGATTTGAACCGCCGACCTTGTGGTTAGCAGTTCAGTGCTTATCCAATAGCACTACACCTAAGTAGGCATGTTGTTGTTGTTATTAAGTGCCATTGAGTCGGTTCCGACCCATAGCGACCCTGAACAGGGTTTCCAAGGCTGTAAATCTTTACGGGACCAGAACACCTCATCTTTCTCCGGCGGAGCGGCTGGTAGTTCCGAACTGCTGACCTTGCGGTTGGCAGCCCAATTCGTAACCACTACACTACCAGAGCTTCTTAAGTAGGCATAGGTGTCTGAAAAGGGGAGAAAAAACCCACCTCTTTCTCACTACAGAACGTATTATCTATTTTTTTCATTTCAAGGCTAGTACTTTGAGCTCAAAGTCCCAATGGAAAGAATACAGCGAACATCAGAGAATAGGGCAAATTAGGTTACCAGCCTGCCTTAGAAATGAGCTTCACTTCCACTGCCCTTTCAGAGCTCGGCATCCCTGGGTCAGTGCAGTGAAAGCACTATTTTTTCTGTGTCTAAAGCCCTGACAGATGGACATGAGCTTGTGATGAGATGGCAAAGAGGTGAAAGGAAGACAAGTAAGAAAGGAATAACAAGGGCAGGTAAAATTGGAGAGAGAGAGAAAAAAGATATCTTAGTTAGAGGAGAGAGACTAGCAGTCCTTAGTGATGGTAAATTCTAAAGAACTGTCCTAATTTTGTTCAAGGTTTTTCATAAATTCAGGAAAAGGACTGTGAAATTTATACTAGCTTTGTATATCCTTAAAGACATCTGATAGTTTTATGAGTGTCTCCTCAAAGCTAATTCCAAGTTGTCTTTACCTCTTTTTTCTGTGCTATTTTCCCATCAGGTTAAAGGAAATCTGAAGCATTATCAATATAAATTTAGTGAACGTCAGCAAGGAAAAATCTTGAGCAACCAACAATTTCTATTATCATTGTGTCACTGAGATGTCTTCTTTGGGAGAAATTGCAAACACTGTCAATTTCCGTACATTATTAAAACATAATCTTAGAATATTCCCTTTTAGAGAATGTATTTTGCAGGCTTTCAATATGTATCAAGCACAATGCATAAAACAAGGTTAGGGTGATAGTTGACACATAGCAAATACACAGAATTAAAATTATGAGTTTTATTACTGTCTCAATATTTTAAAATAAATTAAAAAGTGCAAATTAGAACTTACTGGACCTGAACATGTTTCTACTCTCTCTAAACAGAATTGATGTCTTTTCAATGTAGTCTACTTGAGTTTTACTCCTTCCTCATTCCACCCTACTCCTCACTCACAGATTGTATTTAGTCTAAGAAAATAAATATTTTTAAAGATTATTGAATGAATCTCTTCAAAATAGGTATAAAGTGATACTTATTTTCTTCTTCATCCCCCCCATTGCTTTCAAAGTTTCTACAATATATATATATATATTTCTCTCTCTCTCTCTCTTTTTCTTTTCCTTCTCTTTTTCTTCTCCCACCCTCCCCTTCCCTTTTCTGTGATTAGAGACTGCTGTATTAAGAGGGAGTAATAAGACCACACTAAGGCCAGGTCTCTACCAAGACATGAGAATGAGAATTGGGAAGCACCTAGAGAATTTGGTGTGCATAAAAGTAAAAGAAACAAAATAAAAGCCACCAAACATGTAATCCTTTTCTGGCAACCTCAGGGAGAAAATAATTTCCTTAGCCTGAATTATATTGCTAATCATATTAGGATGTGGGACACAAAATAATCTCTCTTCTGTTACCTGTCATCACAACGCTAAACTAAAAGGATGATTAACTCAACATACAGATAATAATTTAAGGACGGGTATCTACAAGAATTCTCTGATGAGTAATCAGACTTTCCCTAGAACTACCAAATTCTTTTTTATCCCAAAGTTAGTAGCTAGAGACATTCAGGATACATCGGAGTAGGTAGCAATTAAGTAAAAAAACAAAACACAAAAAACCCCACAAAAAACCACTATCATCAATGTATAGTTTTATCAAAATACTATTACTTTAACTGGAGATGCTCTCACTAAAAAAACAAAATCCATTAAAGCAAACTATTTTAATGGATTTAAACTATCCTTGTATTTCTGGGTTAATCTTGACATCTATAACACCTTTCTGAATTTACTTTTGTGGATTTCAGGTAGAGACTTTTTTTAAAAATGTTTTATTGTGAATTATGTGATAGTTTACATGGGAGAACATTAGTTTTACATTCATCCTATCATATATATCCATATATATCGTTTCATTGCCGTGGTTACAATCCCCTCCATGCATCACCCACCAACCAAAGGGTATACCCTGCAAGCCTGCCCCCCTGGTCATCAGCCCACAGCTGCTCTCCCTCTCTGGTTCTAAAGTCCCAAGCCGCTCCATCTCTCCACATCATCGTCTAGGTAGAGACAATTTTGTATT
This sequence comes from Chrysochloris asiatica, assembly GCF_000296735.1. Lineage (NCBI taxonomy): Eukaryota > Metazoa > Chordata > Mammalia > Afrosoricida > Chrysochloridae > Chrysochloris > Chrysochloris asiatica. The sequence goes on along the minus strand of NW_006408606.1, from coordinate 9,437,342 downwards.
AATGGAATGACTTGGACAGTATTTTTACACTGTGTTGGTCTTCTGACCTTCCATTCTAAAGAGATAAAAAGCTTGTGCCGATGAGCAGTTCACTCAAAATTAATACTTTTATGGTGGGTTCCATCATACAACTAACTACAGAAGAGGAGAGCGCATCTGGAAGGCAGAAAATTTTACCAAACTCCTCCTTTTAACAAAAGGAGAGGAAGTCTGTGTTATCCAGAACACAAAGCAGCATTATTCTTATAACTCTGGTCCAGAAACATACAAATATCTCACAGTACCATGGTTGAGAGGGGGGAAATCCTCACTCAACTTGTAATGATCTCTCACGATTCTAAATCTACTAGACAAACCCGATTCTGGGTCAAACGACATAAGAATCCAGGTGTCTGGAAGCAGACAAAAAATGAATGAGCGCTCAGGGCATTCCCAATGGCGCGCAGAGCTTACCTTGAACTCCTTCTCTATGTTGGCCAGCTTGGCTAGCTCATTGCTAAGCTCCAGAGCAGTGAGCACGGGGTCCTCACTGGACAAGGACAGATATGCCGGGCTGGCCAGCCCCTTGTAGGCGTTGATCCTTGAGCGGGAGTGACTGAAGGAGTCGTGCCTCTGCTTTTCCATGCACTCTCCGCACTTGCAGAAGTAATCGTGCGGCCGCTCGATCCTGGCGCCCTTCATTAGCAGCATGTGCACCACCTCGTACTTCTGGCAGTGCGCCGCCAGGATGATGGGAGTGATGTCGGGCGAAAAGCGCGTGCCGTCCTCGTCGTAAGCATAAAAGTCGTCGTCCTGCAGCTCCTGCTCACAGGGACTTAGGGTCAGGCGCTTGCTGGCCGCGAAGCCTGGATGGTTAAGGATGGCCTCCACAATGCGCACGTAGCCCTTACTTATGGCGAGCAGCAGGGCGTCGCCAATGCGCGCCAGGTTCTCCTTCTTGAGCAGCAACTCTGTCACTTCCAGGTGCTCGTTGCCCACGGCCAGCTGTAATGCGTTCTGGCCCATGTAGTCCACGCAGTTGACGTTCAGCGTCTTGGACTCCTCCAGCATCTTACGCACCACGGGGATGTTGCCATACTCCGCGGCGTCTAGGAAGCGCTCCTCCTCCGCGGTGAGGCTGGTACCCCGGTCGTTGAACATAAAGGCCGGGCCCCGGACGGCCTGGCGCCGGCCCTTCTCCCTCATCACCGTCATGCGCCTCAGAGATGGGCTTCCCTCCACCGACCTAATCAGCACCAACAAAAAAGCAACTGTGGGAGATCAGTACAAATCTCCATCCCTCCCAAATATACGGACCCTTTCTAGTGTACACAGCAACCACCTTACTCTAATGGATGCTTGGGATTAGTTGCTAAAGAGTCGCTTGAAACTTACAACTGTACCTAACACATGCTGCTTGAACCCAAAGAGAGGCAGGCAGCCCTTCAGAATACGATTTCCTGTCCACTAGAAAACAACATTCAAATGTAATCATAATAAAAAAAACAATTTCCACACACCTACACCTCCCCGTATGGCGCCCTGGCTGGCGACCTTGGGCTAATGCATAGGATTGCAAAGTCTTTTGAACTGCCAGGTTGGTGGTTCAAGCTCACCAGCTGCTACAGGGTCGTTATGGGTCGGAACCAACTCAAAGGCACTTAACAACAACAACAACAACAACCAGGTACTGGTGTGGCACTGTGGGCTAATGCGTCAAACTGCAAAGTCATTTGAACTGCAAGGTCGGCGGTTCAAGCTCACCAGTTGCTCCTTAGAAACCCTACACAGGGTCACTATGGGTCGGAATCGACACGACGGTATTTAACGACAACAACAACCAGGTACTTGGCTACAAATCAAAAGGATGGAGGTTTAAATCCACCCGGAACACCTTGAAAGAAGAGCCTGGTAATCTACTTTTGAAAAATCGGTCATTGAAAACCCTGTAGAGCATCATTCTACTCTAACACAGGAGGTTACCATAAGATAGATGAACTATACAACAGCTAGTTTTAAATAGCATATAAGTCACTCCTTTGTGAGACAATTCCAGTTCACATCTTAATTTCTGTAACTCTGGATAAATAATTTTCTTTGTGCTTTCTTGTGGTGTAAAACGAAAATTTATAAACTTCTCCAGATTTTTCTCATGAGCTGATAAACTGACCAGTCATTGGAGATGGATATCATGTTTGATAAGGTGGAGGGTCAGAGGAACCGAGGAAGACCTCTAACGAGATGGATTGGCCAAGTGGCAGCATTGATGGACTCAAGTGTGGCAACAGTAGTGAGGTTGGCCCAGGATCCGGCAGTGTTTCGTTTTGTTCTGCTGTGAGTCAGTACCGACTTGATGGCACCTAACAACAACAATAAACTGGTGTGGTGCTGTGGGTGAATGCATCAGACTGCAAAGCCTTTTGAACTGCAAGGTCGGCGGTTCAAGCTCACCAGTTTCTCCTCGGAAACCCTATACAAGGTCGCTAGGGGTCAGAATTGACTCAACAGCACTTAACAACAATAACAACAATAAGCAAAAAGCTGTTTTAGAAGTTCTGAGTATCTGAAAAACAAAGAATGTAATTATAACACTGTGATTAGTGGTAAGATTTCAATGGCTATTATTATAGATACAAATATGCATGCTATGGGTCAGAACCAACTCGACAGCACTGAACATACAACAACAGTGTCACTATGGTGGACGGGTTTCAGTGGGGCGTCCAGAGTATGACAGACTAGAGGTGGACCACTTTGGAATGGTTTAGTAACTGAAAATCTTATGAACAGTAGCAAAACATTGTCAGCTATAGTACTGGAAGATGAAAATATTATGAATAACAGGAAAACATTATAAGTATAATGCCAGAAGATAAGCCCCTCAAGTTAGAAAGCTCTCAAAATATGACTGGGAAAGAGCTGCCAAATTAAGTTGACAATAATAATGACATGGATGGAGTAAAACTCAAAATGAGGAGAAACAGCTGCAAATATCCATTAATAATCAGAACATGGAATGTACAAAGTATGAATCGAGGAAAACTGGAAGTGGTCAAAATTAAGTGGAACACATAAAATGTTGACATCCTAAGCATTAGTGAGCTGAAACTGATAATCATATGGTTTACTGAGTCAAGAATGACAAACTGAAGAAGAATGGTGTCATACTCATTGTCAAATAAGAGCATTTCAAGATCTATCTTGAAGTACAATGCTGTCTATGATAAGAAAATATCCATACACTAACAAAGAAAACCAGTTAGTACCACTATTATTCAAATTTATACACCAACCACTAAAGCCAGTATTGATGAATTAAAGAATTCTACCAACTTCTTCGAGTTTTCATGTGGTACCCTAGGGGAAGCACTGGATTTCCAACCTGAAGGTCAGCAGTGCAAACCCACCAGTCACTCTCTGAAACCCTATACAAGGTCACTATAAATTGGAACAGACTAGGCAGCACATAATAACTTCAACTTCTTCAGTCTGAAATTGGTCAAACATGTAATCAAGATGCATTGATAAAATGCAAAAGCTGGAAACAAAGAAGAATTGGTAATTGGAAAATATGGCCTTAGTGATAGAAATGATGCTGGAGATCACATGACAGAAGTTTGCAAAATCAATGCCTTATTCATGGTAAATACTTTTGTTAATAACATAAATGATGACTATACACATGAACCTCACAAGATGGTATACAGAGGAATCAAATTTGATGAAGAAACTCAATATCATCAGCCAAAACAAAACCTGGGACAGACTGTAGAACAGACTATCAACTGCTCATATTCAAGTTCAGACTGAAGCTGAAGAAAATTAAAACAACTCCATGAGAGCCAAAATATGACTTTTATATTCCACTTGAATTTACAGATCACCTCAAAACTATTTGATGCATTAGATACTAATGACTGAAGACCAGAGGAATTGTGGATTGACATGAAGAACATCATACATGAAGAAAACAAAAGGTCATTAAAAATACAGGAAAGAAAGAGGAGACAACAATGCATGTCAAAAGAGACTCTGAAACGTGCTCTTGAATGCAGAGAAGCTAAAGCAAGTGGAGAAAAATAAGGGAGTAAGAGAGCTGAACAGAAATTATAAAGGGTAGCTCAGGAAGACAAAGTCAAATATTATAATGACGTGTGCAAAGACTTGGCGTTATAAAACCAAAAGGGAAGAACATGCTCAGCATTTCTCAAACTGAAAGAACTGAAGAAAAAAATTCAAGCCTCAGGTTGTAATATTGAAGGATTCTATGGGCAAAAAATTAAATGATGCAGGAAAGACCAAAAGAAGTTGGAAGGAATACACAAAATTACTGAACCAAAAAATAATTGCCTGATGGTCAGTCATTTCAAGAGGCACTATGTGATCAAGAACAGTGATCTTAAGGCTAGAGGTCTAAGCTGCATTTAAGGCACTGGTGAAAAGTAAGGCTACAGAAATTTACGAACTACAAATTGAAATGTTTCAACAAACTGATGCCAAGTAATTTGAAAGACGGCTGCCTGGTCAACTGATTGGAAGAGATCTATATTTGAGCCTATGCCAAAGAAAGGTTACCCAATGGAATTCAGAAATTATCAAACAATTACCTACATATCGCATACAAGTAAACATTTGAAGATAATTCAAAAACAGTTGCACCAATTACAGCAGTGCATTGACAGGGCACTGTCAGAAATTCTAATAAGATTCAGTAGAGGACATGGAATTAGGGATATCATTGCTAATGTCAGATGGATCTTGATTGAAATCAGAGAATACCAGAATGCTTAATCATGCTTGATTTACTATGTAAAGACATTCAATTGTGTGGATCATAGAAAATTTTGGATAACATTGTGAAGAATGGAATTTCAGAACACTTATTTGTGTTCATGAGGAACCTGTACATAGACCAAGAGGTAGTTGTTGGACCAGAACAAGAAGATCCAGAATGGTTCTAAATCAGGAAAAGTGTGTGCCAATGTTGTATCCTTTCACCGTATTTATTTAATCTGCATGCTGAGCAAATAGTCTGAGAAGCTGGTGTATATGAAGAAGACTATGGTAAAAGGATTGGACGAAGATTCTTTAACAACCTGTGATATGCAAATGACACAATCTTGCTTGCTAGAAGAAAAGAAGACTGGAAATTCTGATGAAGATCAAAGAATATAGCCTTCAGTATGGGTTGCACCTCAATGTGAAAGAAAACAAAATCCTCACAACTGGACCAGTAAATAACATTTTTGATATTATGAATAAAAGACCAAAGTTGCCTAAGACTTCATTTTTCTTGGATCCACAATTAACATTCATGGAAGAAATAGTCAAGAAACCAAATGATTTGGATTGCCTTATGCAAATCTGCTGCAAAAGACCTCTAAAGTGTTAAACAGCAAAGCTATCAGTTTGAGGTCTAAGGTGTGCCTTACTTGTGCATGTTGAAGTTGGACAAAGAATAAGGAAGATAGGAGAAGAATCGATGCTTTTGAATTATGGTGCTAGCAAAGAATAAAGTACCAGAAGAACAAACAATCTATCCTAGAAGCCAGAATGTTCCTTAGAAGAAAGTATGGCAAGACTTAGTCCCTCATAATTTGGACATGTTGTTAGTAGGGGCCAGTCCCTGAAGCTGGGCATCATGCTTGGTGAAGTGGAAGGTCAGTAAAAAAGACCTCCAATGAGAAGGAATGACACAGTGGCAGCAACAATGGGCTCAAATGTAACAAAACTTGTGAGGATGATGCCTCTGGTATGCATATGGTCACTATGAGCCAGAACCCACTTGAACAACAGGTGATGAAACTGAGGAACCATCAGTGAGGTGAACTTTGTCTCTCATTTATATGCTTTTGTGCATTTTGAATAGTTGTTAACCATTGTTTAAGTATTTTTTTCAAAAATAAAATTCAAGTTTAAAATTTTTATTTCTTTTCACTACTTCTTGTTAGGTGCCCTATTTGCAACAGAACAAAAAACGGTTCAGACCTGTGCCATCATTACAATTTTTCCTATGTTTGAATTCATTGTTACAGCCACTGTGTCAATTTATCTCATTGAGGGTCTTCCTCTTTCTAGCTGACCCTCTACTTTAACAAGTATGATATCTGTCTCCAGAGAATGGACCCTCCTGATAACATGTCCTAAGTGTGAGAGAAATAGTCTTCCATCCTCTCTTCTAAGCAGCATTCTGGCTGTACTTCTTCCAACACAGATTTGTTTGTTCTCGCAGTCAATGGCATAGTCAACATTTTTTTCAAATCAAGTTAATAATTTTTCTGTCTTCCCTATTCATTGTCCAGCTTTCACATGCATGTGACACAATTGAAAATGCCGATATCCTTTGTAGAAGATTTGCCCAATGCAATAAGTTATTTGATTTCCCGAATGCTGTTTCCATGGGTGTTGATTGTGGATCCAACTAAAATAAAATCCTTAGCAACGTCTATCTTTTCTTTGTTTATTGGTCTGGTTGTGGGGACTTGGTTTTCTTTAAGTTGTGGTATAATCCATTTGATCTTCCTCAGTAAGTGCTTTAGTCCTCTTCACTTTCATCAAGCAAAGTTGTGTCTTTGCATATCGCAGGTTGTCAATGAATTTTCTTCCAATCCTGATGCTGTATTTTCCTTCATATGGTACAATTCATCAGATTATTTTCTGGGCATAAAAAAGTTTTAAACTATAGGTGGAGAATCAGAGAAAAAGAGAAAGATCCCAGTGAGATGGATTGGCAAAGTGGCAGCATCGATGGGCTCAAGTGTGGCAACAATAGTGAGGTTGGCCCAGGATCGGGCAGTGTTTCATTCTGCTGTGCATAAGGTCGCTCTGAGTCAATATCGACTCGATGGCACCTAACAACAACAACAATTGGCAACACCTATATTATAACCTTTACTGAAGCTAAATAAATACTATATATTTGTCTATTAATAGCAAGTTATGGGTATGTAGTATATTGGGTGGTACGTCTTCCCATTATCCAGTGGTATGTGTGTGTGCATGTGTGTGTATATGTGTGGAGAGAGACTGGTGACTAGGGGGGATACAAGGTTGGTTGTATGGTGTGTGACTGAGGTATGTGTGTATGTTGCTATGATGATGATTCTTTTTTTAAAGTTTTAATTGTGAATTGAATGGAAGTTTACAGAGCAGATAGATCACCAGTTTTACATTCAACAAATCATATACTTTGTTTCATTACAATGATTATAATCCCCTCCATATACAATCAGTTAACAATATTTCTATTCATCTTAGCTTTTTTTTATTTTTTTATTTAAAACACTCAGGCATATATAATAATTTAAACCAACAAAGGGCACATTCTGCAAGTCTGTCTCCTAGCCACAAGCTCTCAGTCCCTCTCTTTCCGTAAATCTAGAGTCTTCTGCTGCTCTCTCTCTCCATGTCCCCATCTCTGCCTCCATCTCTGGTGTCTCTGCTTCTCTGGATAATGTCCCGTATTCTGCTTGTACTTTTCTCCCTTGATGGTCCTAGGGTCTTCTGTTTCTGGACTGTAAGATTAACTACTCCCCCAGTTTTGTTATAAAACATTGACCTTTACATTTATGACATTTGCAATTAGTATTGATAACAATATTGAATTATAAGAATCTTATCCCCAACTCTTTTCACCAGACTGATCTGGATAACATGAAAACTATTCAATGGGGACTCCATATGATAATGATTCTTCAGTGAATAAGAACTGTATTCCAAGACCAAACTCTATTATAAGAATTTCAATGAAATTTTGCAATATTGCCATTGTAATAAATGGATGTGTTTTAGTAACTATTAATGGTATGGACTATTAATGGTTATTTAAGTTTTTACTATTAAGCTCCAAACCAGCCCTCTTCAAATGACTAGAGCTTTCATGTTGTATAAAACGTGAATTTTGTAGTTACCACGGAAAGCTTATAGAAAGTATATATTCCTACCAAATATGTCAATAAAAGAGAAGACACATATATACATAAACAAATATTTTATATATATACAGAATTCTAATCTGTATGAGTTTTCTTTGGGGAAATGAACCATTATTAAAATGTCACATCTAATTGAAAGTACTTTTTAAACTAATGATTGTTACCTATAAATAAAACAATTCAGCAAAACTACACCTTTCTCCCCCAAAGAGGCTGAATTCATAATACTAGGAAATGATTCTTGCATACATTTTTTCCTTTATATTTCTTATATTTTTTATGTTATTTATTAAGTTTCTTCTATTTCTTCTACTTTGGGGATTTATTCCTTCCATATTGTATATTTGAGCTGAAACATGTGATTTAGTAGTTTACAACACAAGTCACATTAGTTATTTTGATTTTGTTAAATTCAAATTCTAACACTGAGTTAAGTGTGAAGTTAGATTTCTCAATTAGAACAAACTACACTGCTATTTCAAAATAAAAGAGATGACTTAATACAACTTATGTTCACAGGGAATCCACAACTGGCAGTAACGGCTTCTTCCTTTTCTTTAATGTTTAATTTTCTTTACATTATTAAGATAAAACTCATGTGTCTGGATGGATAGAATGTTATGAGTCCATGTTCAGTTCATCCACAATATATAAACATGACCTTAGTCTTAGATGTTTTTGACCTAGCATCTTTTCTAGTTCTCTTGTGGATTGCATGAGAAAAGAGGAAGAAGAAAAGTGAGAGGAGGAGATGCTTAACTTTAGTAACGCAAACACTAAAATAATTTTACCACACATTTCGCTACCTTCATGTCTCCAGCCAATAGTCAACTTGCTCAGTGGTGCAAGGATACATTTTACAAGGACTTCTTTCTTCTAAGTGCATTGCAATACCACTTAGAAGCTCTACAAGAAACACATTTAAGTTCCTTCATGGCTGCCATGAATGGCTGGTAATATATGACCAAAACACTGTAAGGAGAATTTTTGTTTCATGTTTTATGAAACAAATTTTAGCACCTTAGTACTTGTCCAAACTCTTAATCCGATGAAAAGTTCTTTCTGAGAAATATTTTGGGAGTACCACAATCTCTTATGTTTTACTTTCTTCAGAGACAAAACTTCAAGAAATCATCCTGTTTTTATAGATTTACCATATATTCATCTGACTTCTTCTAATAGTTTTCCTGTAAGTGTGACCTGAGAAACCCTTTTGTCGAAGGGTCACCTGGCATATATTTAAAATTTTGGATTTCTAGCCTCCATTCCCAATGGACCAAATCAGAATCTCTCAAGTATAGGGCACTAAAACATATATTTAAAATTAATATCCTCTGTACTTATGTACACACTAAAATTGGTGGTTGGTTATATGCTATGGAGTTGGTTCCAACTTATAGTACCCTTGTATAGGATTTCCAAGCTGTAAATATTTACGGGAGCAGAAAGCCTCATCTTTTTCCCATAGAACAGCTTGTAGTTTCGAACTGCTGGCTGTGAAATTAGCAGACCTACTCGTAACCCACTACCTACCAGACTAAAACTGGGTACCTTCAATAAAACCAAAAGAAAACACTAAAGCTATCCTGATCAGTCAGTGACCCAGACCATGGGGTTTTCATGCTCTTATCACCGTGGTTTGCCAAAACATAAAGCTAAAATTTTACGTTGAGCAGTGAAGGCTAAGGAACATTCATCTAAATTCTCTATGCTCTATTATAACTTAAAAATTGATCCCCAGGAAACGATTTATCCAAACCACCACCACCATTAAAAAATGTCTGCAGAAATGCCTTCACCAATTACCATTCAATACCATGTTCTTTTTTCTTTTTATCAAGGACTGATATTTTAAAGAGGTTAACCACTAGGTTGGTGGTTCAACCCACCAGCTGCTTCTCAGAAACCCTATACAGGGCTGCTATGAGTCAGAATTGACTCAACAGCACTTACCAACAACAACAACTGCATCTTCTTGAAAACTACTGTTAAAATGACTGTACATCGTATCTCTTAGGAGGATTCAAGTGCTAAAGTCATCCCAAAATTGTATATAAAGGAGCTTCTCTTTCTCGATGAGTTTGCTTCCTTTAATCTAATGATATGAACTATGCTGTTGTGAAGTGCTGTTGAGTCAGTTACAACTCATAGCGACCTGCATAGGGTTTCAGAGGAATAGCTAGTGGGTTTGAACTGCTGATCTTGTGGTTCGAAGTCCAGTGCTGATCTACAGTGCCACACCAACAATTTGGGGTTCAGAAATTTAGCTTAGATCTGTTGTTGTTGTTAGGTGAACTGAGTCGGTACCGACTCATAGCGACTTTATGTACAGCAGAACGAAACACTGCCCGATCCTGGGCCAACCTCACTACTGTTGCCACTGCTGTTCATACATTCCATGTTCCAATTTTCAATGTATGTTTACAGCTGTTTCTCTTCATTTTGAGTTGTGCCTCATCAGCAACTGAAGGTCCTGCAGGTTTTTCTCTCATGGGCTTTACTCTATTTGCATCATCACGATCAACTCTACTTTGAGGAGACAGCTGTTCCCCAGTCGCATTTTGAGTGCCTTCCAATCTGAGGGCTCATTTTCCAGCACTATATCTGACAGTGTTTCTCTGCTATTCATAAGGTTTTCAGTGACTAAATATTCGGAAGTAGTCCGTCTCTCCTTCTTCCTAGTCTGTCTTCGATGAGTGGTGGTAGCTTAGATCTAGAACTGCTTAATTACCATCACTATCTGACACCAAATTTGTGCTACAATCTCCTCAATGATTTCTCATCTGAATTTTAAATCAGTTATCCTGTATACCATGTGTTTTAATCCTGTTTTATTATAGGTTACCTAAATTCTTTTTTAAAATCAGCCTATTGCTAAATATTTGCTCATGTGTGCCAACAATGCCTGGATATCATTTTGCTACCCACAGAGATTAAAACTCAGTTATAAACTGCTCAGTTGAGTTCTCAGTCTCTTCCCTGGCCCCATCCTCTCACCTGATCTCAGGTCTCACATGTACAACTAACTGTCTGTCCCCTGGACACATGTACCACTGTCTGCCCCAACTCACCTTCTCCCTTAATAACTTCTCTCTTTTAACATGGTATCTCAGACTAGTTATTTAAGTTTAGAACTTTTGCAGTTATCTTTAATTCACTGTCTTGATCCTGTCAGTCATAAACTTTTAAAGTGTCTCCTTTGGAAGGTTTCTTGTACTGAAATCTTCCTTCCAATTCTCACTGCCAGCTCCATTGTCCAGATCTTTATCAAATCATAAATGGATGAATATAGCAGCTTTCCTGCAGATAAGGTTACACAACTTGAAGAATATTGTCAATGTACATATTGTTGTTGTTAAATTGTTATCAGTTGTTGTGAAGTGCCGTCGAGTCAGTTCCGACCCACAGCGACCCTATATAGGGTTTCTGAGGAGTAGCTGGTGAGCTTGAACCACCGACCTTGCAGTTCAAATGTCTTTGCAGTCTGCATTAACCCACAGCGCCATGCCGTCAAATCAGTTCCGGCTCACAGTGACCTTGTATAGGGTTTCCAAGGCTTTAAATCTTTGTGGGAGCAGAAATCCTCATCTTTCTCCTGTGGAATGGCTGGCGAGCTTGAACCATGAGCCTTGGTGTTCACAGTCCAGTGCTTACTATATGGAGTCACTGCACTCCCTGGAATCCTGATACAGGGTTGCTATGAGTTATAACCAACTAGACAATACTTAACAACAGTAACAACACAACAACAACTTTGTCTTAAGGAAGAATTTGTTCAATGCCTTTACTTCTCTAATGAACTCTGGATGAACCTGATCACAGAGCACTTTCATGCAGACAACATGCCTCTCCTTTTAAAGTAAAGCCATGATGCTTGCTGTCTTGGGAGAAGAAAGAAATGGCAAAAAGGAAGTAAAAGTTAGAATGTGGATCCCAACAAGTTGAGAGAAGCTTTGTGGGCAGGAGATACTTGCCCTGCTTATCTTCTGAGACCTGGGACAGTAAAGGACAGCTAAGCATGGGAATGGTATAGGCAAAAAGCTTATTCAAGTCACCTTCAGCTCTCCTATGGTGTGGACCCTGAGCTGAGAACCAAGGAGCCTGCACCAAGTCTAGGAACAGACTGCTGGAGCTGCGAGTGGGGTGAAAGTTCTTTCAGGCATTCTGGGTCTCCAACATGGGAAACTGAACGTAAATCATGTATGCCACAAAGCACAACTGAATTCTTACAAAGGCAAGGATCAAGAGTTACATCCACTGACAATCAGTACCCAATTAATCAAGGAATATAATCATTGACTAAAAGAGTCAGAGGGCACTACTAACTCTGCCTGCTTGAGGGGACACAGGACTTTTCTCTCCCAATGTCCAGATGCTCGAGAGAAGAGCAGGGAGAGGGGGAGACTTTCTGAGAGGCTAAGTGGTTTTATGCCAATGAGAGAGTACTGAGGCAAAGTCAAAAAGTATTCCAGTTCATACATGCATGGGTTTGAATTCTCAGCCTTGGAGCAGGCAGAGTTAGTTAGTAACGCATTGCTTAACTCACTGTGACACCATTGTTCTTTCCAATACAGGGCAGAATATGCTTATATACTTGTCATGTGATGATAATTCTGCTTATCAAGAAACTCAGCCCAAGTAGTAAATAACTTTTTAAAAGTCAATGAAGATTATAGAATTTGGGTATTTGAGTTCAGAGGTCCACTCCCAGGCTATCTCTACTTATGCTGCCTATGTTGTTGTTGTTAAGTGCCATCAAGTCAATTACAACTCATAATGATCCTATATAAGATTTCCAAGGTGTTAAATCTTTACAGGAACAGAAAACCTCATCTTTCTACCATGAAGAAGCTGGTGGGTTTGAACCACTGACCTTGTGATTAGCAGTCCAGCACTTGTCCAGCATCACCAGGGATCCAAAGAATAGCTTCTAACATATCTCTTTAGATTGGGTCATAAGCTCCTTAGCACTGAGTAACAAATAAAATTATTAGAGAAGTCACCTCAAATCCTTTTTTTGAAATGAGGTGAAGACTTTAAACAATTCCTCAATCCATATAGCAATAAAGCAAACAAAGAAATTACACCATCAATGTGAACCAAAGCAACGATAATCACACCAAAATTGTTTTGACTGATAAATTCACCACATAAAAAAATGAAAGTTCCAACTGGCCAAGATCCAGTCATTCATTGTGTGTGAAGGGCAGAAGGAGCCACAGAAGATAAGAAGCTGAAATGAGCCCAGAGGAGGGATAGGGGGGTGGGGGGTGGGCAGAAGGTCAGAGAAAAACTGTCATATGAGCTACAGTATTGGGGATGGTGATCTTCGGAAGTGGCAATAAGAGCAGAAATAAAGGCACTGACAAAAGACAAGAAAATCAGAGATGAAAAGTAGAAAAAGAGATTAACTCCATAGTCCCTCTGACAAGTAGGTACCTGTCAATCAACATGGCTGCCTCTGGAGACATGTGCCATCTATGCAGTTTGCCTATGTGTATGTTACTGGGAGGAAGAGAGGAGACAGCCTTAATTCTGCCATCCAAAAGTCACATTTGAAGATTTCTTAGTATGTGTGTTTATGGAGGAGAAACTGGAGTGGGGGACAATCTGAGCTTCAGTAGCCTATAAATATGCCAACAGGTAAGGCTAGATGATGGCAGCCCGGTAAGTTCAGATGTCCTGGGGAACATTCAGTTCAGAAAGTCCAGGGCTATAGTTAGTCCCATGTCCCACACCACCTCCTGTTGAGCCTGAATCTATCTTCATCACATACAGGTCGATAACACATTTGCCATGCTAACAAAGCAGCAAGATAAGACACTCCATTTAAGAATGTGGGAAGCACAGCTTTTATTTCTAAAGATTGATTTCCCATGAAAACAAAATAAAAATATAAAGATCTTAGCACTTGCAAATCTAGTGAGCTATTTGGGTCTCCATAGTAATTAATTCCCTGAAGAGTTTCTGTTGACCTGTGCTATGTGCATATTCTGATTCTTTCAAGTGTAATTTCTATAAATCACTTAGATATATGCTAAATTTGGTTTATTCTCCAATGACTATGAAAGACACAAGAAGCTGTTATATATATTTAAGGAGGGAAGCTGTGGCCCCTGTCACCATTGCTTTCCTTGTCATCCCTCTCATGAAAGTTCGAGTAACTCGTTGACAGATTCTTCAGCAGGTAAACCCAGAAAAGCAAAAAGATGCTTTGTAGTGCTTTGTTCTCTCTAAAAGTCCTCTGCAAGCAGAGGTGAGGACCCCTACCCACTGCCTAAATGCCCTCTTGGTAATACTTCTTAAAGGCATATACCCAAGAAAGCATTTTAAAAAATGGCTTCTAGAACATAGATGTTTATAATTTTAGGAACTGCATTTTGAGTATAATACCATTAAACCAATTATTGTATTGGTTGCTAATTGTCTGCTTTCATGTCTGTCTCTGCAATAGTATTGTAACATTCTGAAGTGTAGAGATTGCCTTTAATATTTTTTTTAAATCTGTATGTGATTCATTGGTAGCATTTTGGTGATCTTTTGGAGGGAAGGATGCATAGATAAATGTGTTGTTGTTGGTGGTAGCCACCATGGAGTTGATTACAACTCATAGTGACTCTGTAGGGTTTTCAAGGATCAGCTGGTGGTTTTAAACTGCTGACCTTGTGGTCGGTGGTCCAGTGCTGATCCTACAGCGCCACACTAGGAGTCCATAGATAGATGTTCCTAAGAATGAAGATCAGGGAAGCAGACATTTTCTTCCCTTCAGATTAATGAATACCGTTGGTAACATATGCTGATGGGTGAAAGGAGGAAAACTGGAATTTTTCTAAAAAGGAATGTCATTAATATTTTAATGTAAATAACCAGAAATTAATGTACTGTAAGCAATCTTTTTTTTTGAAATGACATTTCTGCTTAATTACACTTAATTCTTAGTTATATCACAAAAGTATATGACTAATTCCACCATTAAACTTGTTGTTATTGTTGTTGTTCAGTGCTGTTGAGTTGGTTTCAACCCAAATGACCCTGAATAGTGTTTCCAAGGAGCGGCTGGTAAGGTTGAACTGCCAACTTTGTGGTTCAAAGCAATCTTGCAGCACATTAACCCACAGCGCCACATTAGGAGACTCCATTAAACTTATTGTTTTTGTTGTTAAGTGCCGTCAAGTTGATTCTGACCCACAGCGACCCTGTGTAGGGTTTCCAAGGAGCAGCTGGTGAGCTTGAATGAACGTCCTTGCAGTTCAAATGACTTTGCAGTCTGATGCATTAGCCCATAGTACCACAGGTTGTTAATGCTAAGATTTATATTTTGTGTGCCCCCTGATATAGCATGTATTTCTTTTTCTCACTGTAGCACTGTGGGATAAAGCATTGGACTGCAAGGTCAGTTTGAATCACAAGGTTGGTGGTTCAAACTTAACAACTGCTCCTTGGAAACCCTATACAGGAACACTACTAGTTAGAACCAACTTAATGGCACGTAACAGCAACAACAACATGATTATCCTAAAGAAATATGACTTTATGCAAGGTCAAAATCAAGAGATGTGGAATTTGAAGTCCTGGTGTGGTAATATAAGATAAGCAGTGGACCAGTAACCATGAGGTGGTGGTTCAAACCCACCCTTGGAAACCCTATACAGGGTCATTATGAGTTGGAAACAACTCAACAGCACTTAAAAACAATAACACAACAATTAAATTTATCTTTTAAAATAAACATATTTTCTCAGTGCTCTCTACAACTCCTTTTTATTATTTCAGGGTGATTTGTGACTATGAGATTAAATGTCTACTACAATCTGTAATTAAACACAAATTGAGATAAAATAAACTAAACAAATAAAAATTTAAAAGTTCTACTGACCTAAGAGAAGTTCAGACTTGACGATTTAAATATCTTAGTCACTATCACTTGTATACTTTTAACCGCTAACGTTATTAGAAGCAAAAGGATCCAGTTTTCTACCATTATCCTCCACATTTGAAGTCACCCTGTGACCTACTTTTCACATGCAGAGGTCCTATTTGACAATATGTATTTAGAACTGCAAAATGGATGTAGACTATTAGCACTGTCAAGGTCTTAACTGATGACACATTTATGGATATTTAAATCTCGTTTCTTAAAAAGGTCTGGGATGATATCTATAATGTCACTTATTTTAATATTGCAAAGAAAATCCAGGATTTTTTTTTTTTTTTAAGTAAGAGAGTTTTTGACTAGATAATTGCAGCCAAATACCCCTGACCTAGATGCTAATTTAAAGACAAAAGTCTGTAACAATCCCATTGTTTTCATAAAGTTACTGCTGAGCTCCTTATGCACTAGTGTGAAGTCTTTCTCCAAAAGGCCACAACTCAAGACCTCTATATAGGTAAGGCTCCTGCATGCTTACCTTGGACAGAACACTAATCTGGCTCCCCTTCCAAGCCAATATTGTGTTATACTGAAGGCAGTATAAGGACAGGATTGAGAAGGAAGACTGCTTTTCCAGAGAAGAGCTGGCCCTCTTTAAGAGATTGTGGAAGGCCATTCACTGTTAGTTGAACATACTTCTTGAAGGACAAATCTCAATCCCTGGCCAGGCAATTAAAAATATTCCTCTTTACCAATAGCACACAAGCTTGGTAAAAAAGAGCTTTGTTCTTCTCATTATATTTCCTGCAGTATTTTTTTTTTTTGCCTATTATAAACTGGGATACAGACTTCTGGGATATTTCGGGCAGAAGAAGAGCTTAAGGGTTAAGATTGATTAGAGAGACCAAGAGAGAGAAAAGAAACACACACAGAGAAAGACAAACAGATATTTGCTATTTCAGCACGGTAATGAAAAGGCCCCCAGATTCTAATTTATTCCTCAAATCGTGGTCCATTCCTGGCCTGGGATCCTCTTACCTCCCTGATATTAAGAAAAGAAGTAACCATAAGTGATACTTGGCAGGGCATCAAGTGTGCCTTGGGTAGCTTTTTCTTCTCTTTCCCCATTTTTAGCCCTCCTACTTAGCTTGTGAACTTTCTCAAGTTGTTCTGCTGTAAGCAGTCAAATTGAAATGATAAGTTAATTGGATCTTACCAATGAATTAACACTAATTAGTACTTTCCTCTCTTCCTTCTTCCAGGAGTAAATACCTTTAAAATTTCTTTAAGCAAGAAATGCTTAACTCAAAGGAGACCACAGTGTAAACAGCAAAACCCTGGGAATCTGGTGACTTCAGGTGGCTACTGTGAATTAGAAGTCCTGGTGTGGTACTACTATAGGATAAACACTGGACTGCTAACCACAAGGTCATGTTAGTTACAAACTGCCTAAATTTAGCTAATATGGGATATTTTGAAGAATATTAAAATGTTTGAATTGGGATTCATCTCATCTAGACCTGGTGTGGTGAATTAAAAGTCAACTTTCAGCCTCAGTTTCTTAAGTTGTATAGTAAGAGATTTGTTGTTGTTAGGTGCATTGGAGTGGGTTCCAACTCACAGTAATCCTGTATAGGGTTTCCAAGTCTGTAAGTCTTTACAGGAGCAGAAAACCTCATCTTTCTCCCACAAAGTGGTTGATGGGTTTGATCTGCTGATCATGTGATTAGCAGTCCAGTGCTTATCCTACAGACCCACCAGAGCTTCTAGAAGTAAAAGACTGTTAAGTGCTTTTGAGTTGGTCCTTAATTGGGTTTCAGAGGAGCAGCTGGTGAGTTTGTAATACTGACCTTTCAGTAATCCAATGCTTATCCTACAGCACTACACCAGGACTAGGTGAGATGAAATACTTCCCAATTCAAACATTTTAATATTCTTCTAAATGTAGGCAATTTGTAACTAACATGATTTTTGGTGGAGGAGGGCTTCAGATAACCCTCATGGCACACTGTGAAGGTTATTATTTACTCCACTTGTCCATAAAATCAGTTTTTCTTCTGCAAGCTTGGTTCTGATAAGTAATATTGTCTTCATTAGGACTTAAAGGAATACTTCAAACAGAATCCTACAGATTTTTTAGTTTCAAAATTACCTCCTTGAACAAAAAGAACAAAAACCAGCAACACAAATGTCATCTTCCATAAAACTAAGAGACATTTACATAAAGATGGAAAAGAGATTAAATGAAGGAATGTTAAATTACTTAACAGAGTGAAAGAAAGTCTAACTAGAGAGCCTTTAATAGGAATCAAGTATTTCTACCTTGCTCAATGTCAGCAAAGGTCCAGAAATTGGAGGCAATAAGAGAAGTCTTAGAAAGTAGAGATGAGGCAGAAATCTAAAATAGAGGAATTGACTGAAAGCCTATATAAGGAGTAGGTAGAAACTCTTTTTAGATCCTTTACTGCCAACTGATAGGGTCAAGTGTCTACCCTCCCATAAGATTAGAATATGGAATTTCTAGAGATATAGAGACAGAGAATATTCAGATGTAGGCTACTAGGCCCAAGGGAAGGGATTAATAACAGGGTAATTAAGTAAAAAATACATATGAAAGAGAGCTCTAGGTAGTGCAAGCAGCTTGTGATTGACTGTTGACCTGAAGGTTAGAAGTTAAATGTACCTAGCAGTACCATGGAAGAAAGGTGTGGCAATTTGGTTCTGTAAAGACTGCAGCCAAGAAAACCCAATGGAGCATTTCTACTCTGTACTGTATGGAGTCTCCTTGAGTCAGAATCAACCCAATGGCAACAATCCCCACCCCCCCATTGGTACTTATGTAACCCACCATGTGTCTGTCAGTTTGTCATTCTGTGGTGGTTTGTGTGTTGCTGTGATGTTGGAAGCTATGCCACGAGTATTTTAAATACCAGAAGGGTTTTCCATGATGGACATATGTCAGAGGAGTTTCCAGACGAGGAAAAAGGAAGGAGAAGTGGACCACTTCTGAATGACTAACCACTGAAAACCTTCTGAATAGCAACAGAACTTTGTTTGATATAGTGCCAGAAGATGAGCCCCTCAGGTTGAAAGACACTCAAAATATAACTGGGGAAGAAATGCCTCATCAAAGTATACTTGACGTGAATGGAGCAAAGCTTTCAGGGTCTTCATTTGCTGATGGGGCACAACTCAAAATGAAAAGAAACACCTGAAAATATCCATTAATAATCTGAGCATGGAACGTACGAAGTATGAATCTAGGAACACTGCAAGTCCAATAATGAGATGCAATGCATATAGATTGATATCCTAAGCATTGGTGAACTGACATGGAGTGGTATTGGCCATTTTGAATCTGACAATCATATGGTTTACTATGTCAGGAACAGAAAATTCAAGAGGATAGTGCCACATTCATCATAAAAGAGAACATTTCAAGATCTATCTTGAAGTTCAATGTTGTCTTTGATAGAATAATATCCATTCATCTACAAGGAAAACTCAGGAGAAAGATGAAATTTTCTGCTTTTGTGAAGATTTAAAGCCTCAGAAACCCTATACAGGGTCACTATGAGTTGGAACTAACTCAACAGCACTTAACAACCACAAGAAAGAAGACTGACCAGTTAACACCACAAATAGTCAAATAAATAAGAAAAATTCCAAGATCTGAAGGAAAGACAAAGTCTCCAAATTGAAATGGTGCACCAAGTGTCCAGCTCAAGTAACAAAAAAGACTACAAAAACAAACAAACAAAAAGCACACACTAAATCTTACCTTGAAATTTTAGAATATCACTAATGAAGAAGCAATTCTAAAAGCTTCCTAAAGGGAATACAATTTAAAGGTAACATATAAAGAAAGTCAAAGGCCCCTAGAAGGAATGTCTTCAGGAAAATACACACAATTTGACACAGGTGTAGATTTAGTAAGAAGCAAGAAACAGATGGGACAAACATTTACTCCAAGGATATCAGGGAGTAATTATTAAAAAAAAAGAAAAGAAGGTAGTCTTACTATATATATTACTTGACTCAACAGTGAACAATATACATGGTCATAATAATGAAGACATTACTGAGAATACTTGGCTCAACAGTGAACACTATACATAGTCGTAATAATGAAGACGTGACAGAGAATAACAAGATAGCAGTATATAAAGATGTTTATGAAGTGGTTGCTTCTAGGGAGTGAAACAGAGTGGACAGAAGCAAAAAGGGAGGGAATCTGGGACTTGTAGGGAATTGTTGGTTTAATTTTCTTAAAATACTTTTTTTTTTTTAAATCAATATTTAACTTCTAAAACTATATTCATGGGTTACTTTGATGTCATATAAGATAATTTAAAACAAATGAGCAAGAATGACAACTCTATATTGTAAATGGAGTCTTGGTGTGGTAGTATAGGATAAGCACTGGACTGTAATCACAAGGTAGAAAATTCAAACCCACTAGCCACTCCTCAGAAACCCTATACAGGGTCACTTTGCATCAGAACCAACTCAACATCACTTAACAACAATAACAACATATCATCCATGGAGTCTCTGGGTAGTGTGAATGGTTAGTGTGTTCAGCTGCTAACCAAAAGGTTGGAAGTTTGAGTCTACTCAGAGGCACATCTGAAGAAAGATCTTCTGAAAAAAATCAGCCATTGAAAATTCTATGGAGCACAGTTCCACTCTGACATACATGGAGTTGCCATGAGTTGGAATTGACTAATTTGTTTGTTGCTTCCCATTATACATATTGAAATTGCTACTCTAGGGAATAAAACTGCTAATACTATTTAAAAATGTCAGATTATTAATGAAGCAGAATACCATACCATGCTATTCTTGAAAATTAAACTGTAATTGTGGGAAGAACTGCTTCTTCCTTAATGACACTAATCAGACTTTGGTCCTTAAAGTCCAGATTCTTGTCTCTGGAAATTCAATAGTTCCTTGGAGAATTTTTGATTTCTGCTCTAGGAATAGGAGGGAAGTTGTGCTTCTAATGTGATGGTGGTGGTGGTGGTGTGCTGTGAAGTTGGTTCCGACTCATAGCCACCCTGAATAGGGTTTCCAAGGCTATAAATCGTTATGGGAACAGAAAGCCTCATCTTTCTTTTGTGGAACGACTGGTATTTTTGAACTGCTGACCTTGAGGTTTGCAGCTCAACTTGTCATGACCACATTACCAGAGCTCCTTCTAATGTGATAGCCAAGACAAAACTCAGAACACTGTCCTTAAATCCACAGGCTGACTAAATCTAGACTAGAATATTCACATGAAACCAGTGTAACAGAAACTAGCATCCAACTAGATAATCTGGGTTACAAAGTACTGTGGATTTATCTTCAGCTTCCTTATCATACAGAACTGAACATCAG
Source organism: Chrysochloris asiatica (assembly GCF_000296735.1). Classification (NCBI taxonomy): domain Eukaryota; kingdom Metazoa; phylum Chordata; class Mammalia; order Afrosoricida; family Chrysochloridae; genus Chrysochloris; species Chrysochloris asiatica. The sequence goes on along the minus strand of NW_006408606.1, from coordinate 9,416,177 downwards.
ATTCTCCAGTACTGATTTGCTGGATAACTTTACTTCTCTGTGTATTAATTTCATAATATGTCAAATGATGACAATGATACAACTTGCTCTAAAATGGTGTGATCCAAGTTAATGAGCATAAATGATAGATAGCATGAAGTATTATATAAACACAAATTGCTGCTTTTATGATGATTAATTTTTTTAAATGTTTTATTGTGAATTATATGATAGTTTACATGAGAGAACTTTAGTTTTGCATTCATTCCATCGTATATCATTTCATGGCCATGGTTTCAATCCCCTCCATGGATCATCTTCCAACCTAAGGGTATATCCTAGAAACTCGTTCTCTACCCTTCTCCCCCACCCCCCAGTCTTCAGCTCACAGTCCCTCACCCTCTCTGGATCCAAAGTCCCCAGCTGCTTCATCACTCCACATCATCATCTCTGTCTCCATCTCAGGCATCTCTGCTTCTCTGGGTAGGGTCCCGCTCTAGGTTCTTCTCTGTTGGTGGTCCCAGAGACCTCCACTCCTAGACTGGAGAAATAATCACTCCCTTCCTTGCTACAAAACGTCTACCTTTGCATTTCCAGCCCTCACAACCCATCTTGATAACTATTAGTCACTACAGTATCGTGAGTAACCCATCTTTATTTCATTTCATCAGCTCCACCTAGACAGATTGGATAGTACTCACTGGTGATTCTGCCTTCCTCCATGCCCCCTAGCTCTAGGTTCCCTCTTGAAAGCTTGTAAGCCAGTCACTTCTTGCCTTTGTAGTCCCTCCCTC
>NW_006408606.1:9402468-9412172 GCF_000296735.1 Chrysochloris asiatica | reverse complement strand
CTTTTCTGCATCAATCGATATGATCATGTGGTTCTTTTCTTTTTTTCTTATTTATATGGTGGATAACGTTGATCGTTTTTCTAATGTTGAACCATCCTTGCATATGATGATTAATTTTTGACAGCAATTCCTCTGGGAAAAAAAATTTATTCTCTCTCCTAAGAGATTTTCTGTCTAAGGTAGCATTGCTGAAAAATCTAATGATTTTGTCCACACATCTCTGATTCTTCTAGCTAAAACATAGACTCAAATTTCTCTTTTGACTTCCTGGGTATTTACCAATAGTGTGCCAATTCTTACCTTTTCTTGAAAGTTGGTCCCTAAGTAGCTCTAACTTAGCACTATTATGGTTCCTCCATCTTTGTCCTTTTCTTGCAACGCTTTCTCTCTCTCCCTCGAAACAGACATTTTTTTTTCTCAAAGAGAACTATCCTTGGTATCTTTTGTTTCTTTCTTTATGCTCCTTTGGGCAATCTCATATATTCATACAACCCATAACAATTTTCACCAAACAGCAGATTCCCAAATGACCCCGAAGTTCTTAACTTGCTTGGCACCATCTTCCTAATTGATACCTCTATTAGAATTATCTGAAAAATCAGATCCTCTTTCTTGCTCTTTTCTTTTCAATAATTGTATCAACAATGCCAGTTATCCAGGTGAAACTCAGCAAGTCATCTCTGACTCCATTTTCTCTTTAAACCCCTCCTGAGAAGTGAGTTGCAAAATGACACAGATTCTATTTGCGTAGTCTCTCTTCCAATGTCTCTCCCTTTCCATCCCACTGGCATTACACTATTACTGATCCTCATCTCCCTCTGGACAACTACAATAGCCTCCTAAGGTGTTTCTTCACCATCTATCAATTGCCTCTTCAATTCATCATGCTGTCAGGGTGGCCTTGATCAAATTGCTGCTGCTTTAAAATAATAAGTTGCCTCCTCTTGGTATATACATTAGTGCCCCAAACATATACATTCAGTCAAATCTCACGGCTCCTCAATTCATACTCTATCATATTCCAACTAAACGCAACTACTATTCTCCAAATGTGAAAGGGAGTTTGGGGGGGGGGGTAATGGAGGTTTGAATTAATTACCCACCCTGTCTTATCACTTCTCCTATTCTTCAAGAACCATAACTATTTCTGATTTCTCTACAACTTAATAATGTCCTTCCCTTTTTCACCCTTGACCCTCCATATTTCTATCTTTGTATGTTTTTTATGGTACTTATTTACTCTTATTTATACTATAATTGATCATGCCTGGTCTCAGTCTCATTCCCTCCTCACAAGATTATAAGTACAGGATTTTTTTTTTTTTTTTTTTTTACTTTGAATATAGGAAATTTGTCATATTTATCTTTGAAAGCTTTCTGTACCTAGCCTGTATTTTGCACAAAGGGTCAACATATGTCTTTGAAGTGAGACTCACAAAAACTACTTTTAAATGCCTTTCTGGAGTTTATCAGATATATTTTATAACTTTTTTTTTTTTTTTTTCAAGCATGAGGTTGTATCCCTGTTGACATATTATTTGGCCCTAGAATGGCAAACAACTGCAATAAAAGAAGTCTTGGTTTGAATCAATGACTGAATGGAAAGCTCCATTAAAGGATTAAAAAATTATTTTTACTGATATAACAGATGACACATTTTCTAAGTCTGTTATCTTAAAATTTGCAAATGGAATGCTAGAACATGGAGCAGAGAGATGAGCAAACAGGATTATCCTTGGAACCTTTCTGGTAGAAGTGGAATTGTAACCTCAGCATCCTGCTTGAATTTTAAATTTAGTTATCCTATTCTACCTACTGAAAATGATCCTGGGGCTTTGATAGATTCAGTATCCATTTTTTATTCCATTCTAAGGCTGTTGCAGTCACTTTCTGAGCTACTAAACAGTGGCTTGGCACAGGACCTGGCAGTGTTTCATTCTGTTGTGCACAGGATCGCTATGAGTTGAAACAGACTTGATGGCACATAACAATAACAACATAGTGCTGCAGGATAAGCACTGCATTGCTCATCACAAGGTCAGTGGTTCAAATCCACCAGCCGTTCCTTGGAAACCCTATACAGGGTGGCCATGAGTTGGAACCAACTCAGTGGCACTTAACGACAACAGCAATAATCGATTCCAGAGCTCTGGTGATACAGTGGTTAAATACATAGCTGCTAACTGAAAGGTCATTGCCTAGAACCCACCAGCTGTTCCACATGAGAAAAATGTGACAGTCAGCTTTTGTAATTGGGGCAGTTGTACTCTGTCCTACAGGGTCATTATACAATCCAAGGCAACAAATTTGATATATTTGACTCAGAGGTGGAATAAAGAGCTAATCTCTGCTGCAGATATCCAACTAGTTTGTGATGTCAAAGGAAAGACCTAAAACACAGAGCTTATTGCCCTCACTCCAGAAGAAATGCTTATTGATTTTTAGTTCCTGAAAGTGACTGGATCTTCTTATCAATCACTTTACTAATAATACATCACAATATTTACTTGTTGAAGTATGTAGAAGCATCAACTAGATAGGAAAGTTGTCCTATTGGCAGTTAGATAGCAAGTCTACAATAGAATAGGCCCCAGCGTTTTATGTAATTGATTGACCTCAAACTTCAGAAGGCATAATAATCTCTGCTCTGCCCTACTTTCTCAGTAAAGAGTGTTATCACTGAAGGAACCTTGGTGGCATGGTGGTTAAACACTGATTTGCCAAGCAATAGGTAAGTAGTTAGAAACTACTTGCAGTTGTTTTGAAGACATAGCAGTCTGCTTCCATCAAGATTTACAGCTTTGGACACTCTATGGGGGCAATTCTACTCTGTTCTATAGGGTCCTTGTGATTCAGAACTCTCCAGGACGTCAATGGTTTTGGTTTAGTACACTGTTTAGTCCGGATTCAAAGTAAAAGGGGAAAAAAAAGCTTTAAAAAAATCAAGGTTATATATGCATGTTGAGCTAGGCTATAAAAATCAATTTGATAAAGGAAAAATGAACAAGTCTTAAAACCTTAAGGGAGATGGGAAACTGGTAGCGCTTTAATAACTTCCTTCCATTTCCTGGGCAATTTCTACTCCAGGCTAATCTTTAGCAATCACTGAACAGCATCCTGTCGGGATGAGTCGCTCATTTACAATCAGAAATCTCTAAGCAATCTAGTAAGTCACCAGTTTCTGTTTTCTACAGGCAAATCTAGTCCGGCCTGGTGACACTCAGAGCCAGCCAAGCTAACTAGAGAGAGTTCAGGGTCGCTCCTGCTTCCGCATACCCTGGTTGTGGGCAGCAGGGGGCGCTTCAGACCCTCCGTCCCAACCTTGCTAGTTAGTGCCTCCCACCACCGTCAGACCCCAAGTTCTCTACCTAGGGCTGGGCGTTCTTCCTAAAATAGACAGTAAACCCCGCGGCACGCCCAGGGTAGTGACAAGTGAAATATGGAGTATGTCACCCTGATTAACTAATCATCCTTTTCCTTACCCTCTCTGCTTCTCGTAACTGATTAAAGGCTGCCTCAAATATTTGGAACTTAAGAAAAGTTGATCTTTCTCAACAAACACCAGAAGGCCAACCTCTACCTCTTTAAAGAAGAAACAGCTGTTGACCCTGAGCCGCCTGGGAACTACAGAGAAAGTTATCTCAAAAGCGGCTCCCGCGGCTGCCCTGCGCCCACTCCCGCCCGTAGGGAATATGTGGAGCCTTTAACTCCATATTTTCCTCAAACGTAAATGGATCGCAAGGAGGGGAGGCATCCGGTCAAATCTTTATCCCAAACCCTGCATCGCAATACGTCCCGTCCCTTCCTTTCTTCCCGCTCCCCTGCCCTTGCATCCGCCCCCGACGGGTGGTAGCGTCCGTGGGGCACTAGTTTCAGGGTGGTTCCACGCTGGGACGCAAGGAATCAAATGCGCGCCTGCATCAGTGCACCCCATCTCCTGCCAGGGGTTCCGGGTGGGCTCGGGGACCCTGGGGTCGGTTTTTTGAAGGTAATAGTCTATGCGTGTCTTTGGCTGTATGGGAAGGAGTGACTGCTTGCTGGGATGGGATGGGTATCAGGCGTCCGTCTATGAGTCTGTCCAGTATGTTGGAGCCGGCACACAGCTCGCGGACAAGTCCCTCCACGAGGCAGGACTGCAGGAGCGCGCCTCCAGCGGAGGTCGGTCCCAGCGAAGTCAACCCGCGTCGAACTGCGGAGTCGTGCAACCTGGGGTGTGGGGCCCCCCCGGCACGTCGCGGAGCGGGCCAGTGGCCCGCCGGGTACTCACATGTCGGGTCCTGGGGAGAGGGGAGGCGGGCAATAGCCGGGCGGCGTCTGCTGGGAGACCGCCGAGCGCGGCTCGAGCCCCCCGTTGACTCCCTTCCAGCTCCGGCGGCGGCGATGCGGCTCCGCACTCCTGTCCTCGCCCTCCTCCTCTTCTTCCTCCTCTTCGGGCACGGGGAAGGTCACCCTCGCTTGTTCCTTGCACTTCCTGACCTTGGTGGACATCGCACCAGTAGTGGTCAGAGCGCCGGGATGCTGGCTGCCGGCCTCTCCCTTGGCCGCAGCTGCTCTGTCTTCTCGCTGCGCCCCTTGCCCACCTCCCGCCGCTCCCGCAGTCTCCGGTAGAGCCGAGCAAGAGGGGAGGAGGCGAGGGTGGCGGGCCCGCGACGGAGCAGCTAGAGGCGGGAGCCGAAGCCAAGCCGCCGCCGACGCTCACCATCCAACCGTGGGAGCAGCCGGGGCTGTGGCTGCGTGCAGGAAGCCCGGGGCCGAGGCTGGTGCTGGGAAAGGCTCTCAGGCCCCACGGCGGCGGCAGTGTCTCCTCCGTGTCCGTCTCCTGCCTCCGACAGCATCACTTGCTAGGACAGCTTCGTTACTCCGGGAGAGAGAGAGAGGGAAGGAAAGAAGGGTGGGGGTGGGGGAATCAATTCTTTATTAGATGGGGAGAGCAAGAGAAGAAATCAGCCCAGCAGGTTGGGAGTAAAGAAATCAGGGAAACTTGCCTTCTCCACTCACCTTTTTCTCTAGGAGATCCTCAGCTCTGTTTCTACTTACAGATACAAGTTTCCTAAGGGAGAGAAAAGAGAATTCACTTGTATGTCATTCATTTTTCTGCACTTTTACTCCATTTAACTCACCAAATTTCTCTGAACAAGCATTACTTGTTCTTTTTATTCAATTCAAGATTTAGCTGAACCTACAAAGGGTTAAGGATATATCTTTTGTGCCCTAGAATGGTAACGTTTTAAAAGCACATGATGCTGTGGTTCTTGTAATGAGTCTCAACAGCAATAGAAAAAGATGTGTATAGTAAACATACTCCCAAAAAGTATCTTTCAGCAAAATTTGTTCCTTTTAAAACTAAACTAATAGTAATAATAATTTTAATTGAGGGCAGCCATTATTCTGAGAGGAAAGAGTCACAGATTTTTTTATAAGAAGTTAAAATAAGGAAACAGGCCTAGAGAGATAGGTTGTTTAAAACACAGAACAGATCCAGGCAAATATATTCCCCAAGACATTCTATAGCTTCAAATAAGCAACTTTCCAGCAAGTTGAACTTGAAAGAATCACAAAAATACCACACATGCTATAATTAGATTAAATATTCATTTTAACTGTATCCAATCATACTGTGTTTTTTGTTTGTTTTGAGGAATGATTATTTCCAAAGTTAAGCAAAACACATAATGAAATGCATCCCTTTGGAATTCAATTCTTATAAAACAAATAAAATATTGTGTATTTTATTAAGTTGACAATGTATGTGCTTAAGAAAGCAATGATTAAAAAAGAAAACAATTATATAACAGGAAGTAAGTAAATAATGTCTAGTGCTTTACAGTTGTTAAATCCTTTAGTTATGTTTTGTTGCTGTTGATTTAAATTTAATTTAAAGTACCTTTAAATTGGTTTTGGTTCTGATCAATAGTGATCCTGTATATGATTTCTTTTGGCTAGCAGTCCAGTGCTTATCCTACAGCGCCACACCAGGACACCTTAGTTATACTGTCCTTGTTGGTAAGTGCCTTGGGTTCTGACTCACGTAGACCTTGTATGGGGTTTCCAAGGAGCGGCAAGTGGGTTTGAACCGCCAACCTTGAGGTTAACAGTATAGTGCTTATCACACAACTCCATGTTTACAGTGTAAGTTACCAGACTGTGTCAATTGCATCTCTGAAGCAGGACTGTTTTTCTCCAGCCAGATAGCACTGCCTTAGTTCAGCTTCCCATCATCCTCCTGCCTGTTTAGTCTTCCTGCAACTGGTCTCTCCTCACACCATTTCATTCTCTATGCTACTAGAAAGATCATGCCCAAAGCAAGTCTGGTCATGATTTTCAAATGTATAAATATCTCTGGTGGCTTTGCATTGCTTTCAGGTTAAAATCCAAATATGGCATATGAATCACTGTGTGATATGACCCTATTTTTCAGTCTCTCCTCCCACCTCCCACATCCACATCCGAATTCCAGTTACCGGGAACGTCTCATTAATCCTCTGACATTCTAGACACTTTCTTATTTCCTCACCTTTATTCATGGGATTCCTATCATTCAAATTTCCTTTCCCTAAAGCTTGTACTTTTCCCTAATCCTAGGTGCCCTCTAATCTGACAATCTTGCAACATCTCAGCGAAGTTCCCACAACCCTTGGTCTATACCCAGGATATTACCACTGAGCACACTATATTGAAATTAATTATGTACCTGTCTCCCCTCTAGATTGTGAAGACTTTAAAGGTGGGATTAGGGGTCTTCTTAATTAATATTGTGATACTTTGGAATTCACCTTTTTGTCTTTTCCATTTAGTCCAGTACCTCAAGTACAGGCTCATTAAGTGTTCGTTGAATGAAATCGTGAAGTCTACAGTTTTATAATTATATTGCCAAGTTCATGAGCTATTTGAATGGGGCTTGGATAGAAGCACTATAGGAACACTGGAGTTGTCAAGATTTGCTCTTACACACCCAGTCCTCCTGGGCTGAGATCATTGCTCATCCAGAGTCTACTAACATTTTTGCTCAAAGCAATTGCATGGCTGGGACTGAAGAAAACTCAGAAGAGAGGAAATCTAATGCAAGTAGGTTCTTAGAAGGTTGATAAGAGATTGCTAGCCTTCCTGGTATAAGGTAGTATTTATTTATTTATTTTCTGTCTTCTTTTGTAAAAGCAGGTCCATCATTGTATATATGTGTGTTGTTAGCTGGTTCACTAATGAAATAAGTATTTGCCTAATACATATTCAAAATCCATTACTCCTTTGGGGAACAAAAGTTAATACTCAAGAAACCTGTTAAAGGCAGGTTATGTTCAAATGAGACAAACATGAGACACAACACTCAAGATAAGTCTAAAGAAAGTAAAAGTGTTTTTTAAAACCTGGTCTCAGGACAAGGAGTCTTGGTGTGGTGCTGAAGGATAAGCACTCTGGACTGCAAGGTCGGGCATTCAAACCCACTAGCCGCTCCTCAGAAACTCCAAACAGGGTAGCTATGAGTCAGAACCGACTTGATTGCACTTAAAAACAACAACAGTGTTAGAGAACAGTCTCTAAAATTTCACCTAAATCTCTAAAATATGTTGCAGGAGTCTTGTTCTTTCTCTCTCTTGTCCTTGTTCCCATCCATTCTCGCTCTCTCTGTGTCTTTATCACTGTGTGTGCATCTCCACTACTGTCTATAAAATGCTTAATTAGAAAACACTGTTGAATAGCTTCTGAGAAGCAGTTACCACCCCACAGGATAAAGGTTAAGACCTGGCCATTTTCTTAAGGGAGCAAGAGCAAGGGAACAGGTATAACGTTCTTTAAAAAAAAAAAAAAAAAAGAAAGAAAGACTTTTTTTCTCCTAAAGAATGTTGTTGTTGTTAGGTGCTGTCATAGAGACTCCATGTGATAGAGTAGAACTTCGCCATAAGTTTCTGGTGAGGCTTTTTTTGGCTGTAATATTTTTGGAAGTAGATCCCCAGGTCTTTCTCCCACAAAGCAACTGGGTGGGTTCAAATCACCAAGATTTCAGTTAGCAGCTGAATACTTAACTGTTGTGCCAGCAGGCTTCATTCCTAAAGAATAGTTCTCTTATAAATGGATTTTGCTTTGCTTTTAAAAGTAACATTAAGTCATTAATTTTGTTAGCAGCATGAACTAATAAGATGTGGAATGCTGCAAAAAAAGGAGGATCCAAGAACTTAGCATATGGTAATTAATATTATAGTGCTTTTTACACAGAATTACGGTGTCCTTAAATGGTATATCACCAATGCTTGCAGCTTTCTTCCAGGGCAAGGAGGTCCCAGACAGTTTCCTAAATTAAAATGTACTTTAAAAATTTCTTTATGAGTCAGAAGCTTGGAACTCAAAATTTACTTTACCATAGAAATAACTTATAAGTGATGGCTAGATTTCCTGGACAACTCACAAAATATCTACTTAGCCATTTCTGTGACACTATAGGTAAGTGTTTGAGGACATGTATTCTGGGCCAGAAGACCTGCCATCAAATCTAGCTCAGCAGCTTACTTGGGCTCTATGGCTTTGGACAAGCTGCTTTAACCTCTCTGAACCTCAGTTTCTTCCTCAGTAAAACAAAGATACCAACATAGTACCTATGTTGCTATTGTCAAGTGCCGTCAAGTCAGTTCTGACTCATAGCAATGCTGTATAGAATTTCCAAGGAGTGGCTGTTGAGTTTGAACTGCCAACCTTGTGCCGATTCCAGAACCCCATAGTATTATAGCACTTTGTAAGTAATTTTGTTATCATGGAGTGAATTTTGACTCATTATGACCTCATGTATGTCAGAGTAAAACTGCCCAATAGAACTTTCCACAGCTTATCATTTAGAACTTGCTCTTTGGGACTTTCTTTTGAGGCTTCTTTGGGTGAATTTGAATCTCCAACTTTTCTGTTAGTAGCCAACCAAGCTCATTAATTGTTTGTATCACCCAAAACGAAAAACAAAACCCACTGTCACTAAGTTAAATTCCAACAAATAGTGATCCAATCTATATAGGGCTTCCTACACTGTGAATCTTCATGGGAGAGACAGCCTCAGGTTCTCCTGAGGAGTGGCTGGCGTGTTTGAACCGCAGATGTTTCGGTCCACAGTCCAACAAATAACCCACAGCATCACCATTATTGTGAACTATGTTGGTAAAAGAGTACTGGTGTGGAGCTGTGGGTTAAGGCGCTGGCCTGCAAAGTTGGTTTGAACGTCAAGGTTGGCAGTTCAAGCTCACAAGCTGCTCCTTGGAAACCCTATACAGGGTTGCTGTGTGTTCGAACTGACTTGACTGCACTTAACAACAATGTGGGTTAAGTATTGAGCTGCAAAAAGAATGGCCAGGAGTTTAAACCCACCAGTCACTCTAGGAGAAAGATTGTGAGGAATAATTCTCAAGCGAGTCTATCTTCAGGAATAAGGGAACAAAGGGTCCACGAAGTTGCTAATTTACCAAGGCATAAACTGTTGGCTAATATAGTGATAGGAGCCCATTCACCTAGGGTATGTTGTTGTTGTTATAGTTAGGTGCCATCGAGTGGTACCGACCCAGAGTGACCTTATGCACAGCAGAATGAAACACTGCCCAATCCTGGGCCATCCTCACTACTGTTGCCATGTTTGAGTCCATCGATGCTGCCACTTGGTCAATCCATCTCATTGGGGCTCTTCCTCTTTTTCTCTGATCTTCCACCTTACCAAACATGATATCCTTCTCCAG
>NW_006408606.1:9390927-9401273 GCF_000296735.1 Chrysochloris asiatica | reverse complement strand
GGAGCCTTGTTCTTTGCCAATTCCTTCAATGCACCTTGGACTTCTTCCTTCAGTATCATTGGCTCTTGATCATATGCTACCTCTTGAAATGGTTGAACATGAACCATTTCCTTTTGGTACCGTGACTGTGTGTATTCCTTCCATCTTTTCTTGATGCTTTCTGTATCATTCAATAATTTTCCCAAAGAATCCTTCAATAACGAAAGTCGAGGCTTGAATTTTTTCTTCATTTCCCTCAGCTTGAGAAATGCTGAGCACGTTCTTCCTTTTTGGTTTTCTGATTCCATATCTTTGCACATTTTGTTGTAATATTTGGCTTTATCTTCTCGAGCTGATCTTTGAAATTTTCTGTTAAAGCAAATGGAAAAAATGAGGAGGGTATGTTAGGGGAGTGGAAAGGGAAGCCTGTTCTAGAAGTAGAAACTTTAAAATAAAAATGCAACCATCAAAAGGAAATAAGCAACATCTAGGAAGATTGTTTACTCTATAGTACTCAGTCAACAAGGAATCTGGGGAGAGACTTTTGAGCTAGGAGATAAGAACACTTGTAAAATGGCTGTGCAGTGCATCTGCCCATTTTGCTTCTGGGTTTGGGCCCAGTTTTGCAAAATTGAATAATAAAGCCTCATTCTCACTAAAATGAGTACAGATTGGATTTCTTGAGCATTTGTCAGTAAGCATTCGTGATAACTCATCAGTGACCTCATACGGGATAAGGTGGATCTTCCAGTTCTTCCTCTGGAGACCCATCAGGGTAAGGTCCTAGTCAGGGGTTTATACTGACCCAGCAAGTACCAAAAGGTACCAAGGCTGTATCGGGTATGGACATTGTTTCTCATAAGATGAGACCGTCTGCTTCCATAAAGACCTCTGGAGCAGTTCTATTCTGTGCTACAGGTTTACTGAGTTGAAATCTACTAGATGGCAATGGGTTGTTTTTTATATTGTTGTTGTTGGATCACCCAGGGATTCATTGTTGTGAACTGTAGAACTAACGATAGAAGTCTGAAGTATTGTTAAAACAAGAATCTAACCAGTATGAATTTAGTTCCCTTTTAAAACAATATCTACTACATTGTGTAACTGCTAACATAGTCATCTGTCTCCATCACTGGATAGTAAACTCTTTTGGGGATGTTGTTGTTGTTAGGTGTCATCGAGTTGGTACCAACTCACAGCAATCCTATGCACAATAGAACGAAACACTGTGCAATCCTGGGACAACCTCACAATTGTTGCCACGCTTGAGCCCATTGATGCTGCCGTTTTGCCAATACATCTCGCTGGAGGTCTTCCTCTTTTTCTCTGACCCTCCACTTTACCAAACATAATATCCTTCTCCAGTGACTGGTCCTTCCTGATGATATGTCCAAAGTATGAGAGATGAAGTTTGGTCATCTTGGCCTCCAAGGAGCACTCTGGCTGCACTTCTTCCAACACGGATCTGTTGGTTCTTTTGGCAGCCCATGACACTTTCAATATTCTCCTCCAACACCATAGGACCCCTTATTTGACCTTATCACATAGTATAATCAGAAAGCTGGAAACATGACATGTGTTCAATAAATGGTAACCATTAGTAGTGGCAATTGTAGCAGCAGACACTATATAAATGGAATAAAGGGATCTAGGAGTTTGGAAACTCTCTACCCTTTTTCTAATCAATTTTCCTAACATAGAATGTCCATCTTCCCTGGAACCTAATGGCTCAGTGGTGTTACTTTGTTGGATTTCTTCATATGTTATCTCTCTGGCCTCCTGTACCCCAAAAGTTATTGGAACCCCACAATTATCCTCTGTAGTCAAACTTTCTATTTTCTCAGGACAACAAATCTCAACTAGCTATTGTTGTGATGTTGGAAATTATGCAACCAGTATTTCAAATATTAACAGGTTCACCTATGGTAAACAGGTGTCAGCAGAGCTTCCAGACTAAGACAGACTAGGAAGAATGGCTTGACAATCTACTTCCAAACATTAACCACTGAAAACCTTTATCTTGTCTGACATGCTTGCTTTGGAAATGTCATCAGGAAGGATTATTAGTCACTAGAGAAGGATATCATGTCTGATTAAATAAAAGGCTAAAAAGAGCAAGGGAGACCCTCAATAAAATGAACTGCTACAGTTCATTGATGTGATACCAAATGATGCACTGGAACAGGCTGGTGATGATGAGGATGATGCAAGATCAGGAAGTGCTTTTTCTGTTATACGTAACACAACCATGAGTCAGTTAACAATATTTGATACAAATTCACACTAATGCATGTGAGTATCTAGAAGTTCTTAATGCCTCAAGAAATTTACCTTTTCAAAAATTGCAATGACTCTCTATTTAATGGAATTGCTAGTTGTACGTTAGGGTGAAAGTACTTTTGGTGGAGGAGATGAGAAAGACAAGAGGAAGTGCAAAGTAGCAAACTACACTTAGGCCAATGATCCTGTAGTGGTTTTGATTTCATCTTCTCTACTACTAAATTCCCAATAGATTTAAATTGCCTTAACTCCACACATCCCACCCCAGCACTACCTCTGGATCTGCCCATAGCATTGTGAAGAAAGGCTTCCAATCTGGAGAAGGAGTAGAAAATGGGTAAAGAGCCAAGTTAAAGGCTTTGTATATAGTCTTAACCTTGGGAACACAGAGACAGAGATTTATTATTCTTGGGAGACAATTCTCCATGAGTGCCTCACATTTCTGTACATTGTATAAGCAGAGGCAATATCTGCCTTTGTTCTGGAGTTTTCTTTCAAGGATGATTGTATGATAGTCTTGGAAGACAGAGATAGTGTCTCTCTCTGGGGCAAAGAGTAGATTGGCTTGCTGTCCAGTATAAAAAAAGAAAATGCTCCCTTTAGAGCAAAGGCCAGGAAAGGTTTACTGACTATGATAGAAGATTCAAGTCATTACAAACTCAAGATTCTTCTTGTAATGCAAGGCACTGAATGCGCAACTATCATAGGACCCTCTTCATGTGGGGATTAGGACTCAGGGAACAAGCATAAATGCTGACATTCACTAGTGCTACTGCTGTGAGAGCTTTTTAAAGTATTAAAAAGCAAAGATGTCAGCTTGAGGACTAAGGTGCATCTGACCCAAGCCATGGTATTTTCAATAACCTCATATGCATGTGAAAGCTGGGCAGTGAGTAACAAAGAACATAGAAGAATTGATACTTTTTGAGTCATGGTGTTGGAGGAGAATATTGAACATGCCATGGGCTGCCTAAAAAACAAACAGATCTGTGTTGGAAGAAGTGCAGCCAGAGTGCTTCGTCTCTCATACTTCAGACATTGTTAGGAGGGACCAGTTGCTGGAGAAGGGTATCATGTTTGGTAAGGTGGAGGGTCAGAGAAAAAGAGGAAGAACCCCAGCGAGATGGATTGGCAAAGTGGCAGCATCAATGGGCTCAAGTGTGGCAACAATTGTGAGGTTGGCCCAGGACAGGACAGTGTTTCCTTCTGTTGTGCATAGGGGTCACTATGAGTGGGTTCCGACTTGATGGTACTTAACAACAACAACAACAACAACTGCTGTGAGTAATTAACTATTTTTTGTCTCTGACCCAGAAGTTTTGTGTCTTCTGATAGCATCCATGAAAGTGTGACTTACTGACTTGTTAGCTTGCAAATAAAGTAAAAATCTCAAACACTTCACAGTCTTGTCAATCATTACATATTACAGATGAAAAAAATTTACCAGTTCTCCCTTTAGCATACACTTCCAAGAATAAGTTAGGTTCTTGTAGTGGTTGTTATATAACTTTTCTTTGCATTATTGATCATTTTCCCTGTGCCTAATTACTGCTTTGTTGTTGTTGTTGTTATGTGCAGTGGAGTTGGTTTCGACTCACAGCGACCCTGTACAGGGTTTCCGAGACTGTAAATCTTTACAGGAGCAGAAAGCCTCACCTTTCTCTCGTAGAACAGCTGGTAGTTTCGAACTGCTGACCCTGAGGTTAACAGCTCAATTCATAACCACTATGCTACCAGAGCTCTTTAAATACATTGGTTTCTTCTGAGACTGATTTCACATTAAAAATTGTATTTGCAGGTATGTAAAGCAGTATTTGGAGCACATATATGGAGTACTGGTGTGGTGCTGTGGATTAATGTGCCAGACTGCAAAGCCATTTGAACTACAAGGTTGGTGGTTCAAGCTCACCAGTCGCTCCCTGGAAACCCTATACAGGGTCACTATGGGTCGGAACCGACTCAACGGCACTTAACAACAACAACAAAAGCAGTATTTACATACCTGCAAATACAATTTTTAATGTGAAATCAGTCTCAGAGGAAACCAATGCTTTCAACCTCATAAGATGCAAATTTACTGAGTGCTTAGAGAGTTTGTTTGTTTGTTTCCCCAAATGCTTATAGTTTTATGTTGACAACCTGAACAGTAGCTTGTCTCCAACACTGATACTCAAGGCTTAGGATGATACTCGGTTTGGAACCTCGAGGAAAAGTGGGGTGAATGTTAGCTTTTCTTTCCTCACCTTCTTTCTATGTGTACATGCAAAGATAAAATCTGTCCAGCCTTTATTTTTTGGCAAGGATTTGGAGCAACTCTGTTGTTCGTTGTCCTTGAGTCAATTCCAACTCATGGGTTCATTATTCTAATCTCTATGGTTCCTACACATTCCCTTTCAAAAGCTATTTAAAGAAATGTTCCTTGAAATTATATCTGTCCTTCCTTGAGGGGAAAAAAGAGTGCTGGCTATTTACAAATAGGAAAATGGCAGAAATATGTCATATAAATCACCTGTCAGAAAGGGAAGTTAAAAAAATGGAAAGTAGTTTAGACTTTCTAGTCATGGGAGTTTCACCTTCAGTGAAATGAGATAATATCGTTTATTTGATATTATTCCTATACAGGCTGCATTCTTGTGACATACTAAAAGATGGTAATAAAGACTAAAGCATAATCGTCTTTCCTCTGTCTGCTTGCACCGGACTATTTTTGGTCAAATTCGTTTTGTGTTACATGCACATTACTTTTCGGTTCCAAATGCAATTGCAATCTCATTCTAAGATTCAAATTGTTCAGTAATAGAATTAGGATGAGGTTATCACTCTCCATATTCCAAGTTAGTGATTAACTACTGTGATGGTTAAGGTTATGTGTAAACTTGGCTGGACCATGATTCTTAGTAGTTTATTTGGCAGTTATGTTGTAGTCACCCCCATGATGAGATCAGATATAATGTAATCACCTCTATAATGAGATTTGCTATGAGCAGCCAATCTAAAATGCTGTTTCCTTCAGATGGAGGGAAGGAGGCACGAATGCCATGCTTCTAATGTATGTGACTCTATGACAAAGCTTGCTTACTTTTGCTGAATGTTGCTCCTGCATCTGGCTCATCTTCTGATCCTGAGTTCTTTGGGCATAAGTCATATTGTCTGCTGTGGTAGTTAAGGCATTGTTTCAACTTAGCTGGACCAGAATTTTCAGTGGTTTAGAAGTTAAGATGTAGTAATTATTTGTATGATGAAATCTAATCTGATGTAATCATCCCTGTGATATACTCTGATGTGATGATCTCTGATCAGATAAATTATCCTATGTGCTGTAAATCCTCACTTCTAGGATGTTAATGACACTGGACTACAATTGGCAGGTTAAACCTCACCAAATAACTCCTCAGAAACTCTGTACTGGCTATTTATGAGTCAGAACTGGCTCAACGGTACCACACAACAACAACATGACGTTAATGCCATCACTCATCTGTCAGTTTGTTGTACTGTGGTGGCTTTTGTGTTACTGTGATTCTGGAAGCTCTGCCATTAGTATTTTAAATGCCAGCAGGGTCACCCATCTATGGTGGACAAGTTTCAGTGGTGCTTACAGACTGAGACAGACTAGGAAGAGGGCGAGGCAGACCACTTCTGAATGGCTAACCACGGAAAACCTGATGAATAGCAGCAGAACATTGTCAGATATAGTGCCAGAAGATGAGCCACTCAGGTTAAAAGGCATTCAAAATACAACTGGGAAGAGCAGTCTCATCAAAATAGAGTTTACCCTAATGACATGAGTGGAACAAAGCTTCTGGGAACTTCATTTGCTAATGGGGCATTTTCAAAATAAGGAGAAACAGCTGCAAGCATCCATTAATAATCAAAATATCAAATGTGTAAAGTATCTAGGAGAATTGGAAGCTGTCAAAACGAAACGGATTGCATACTTCTCATATACCTTAGATATTATCAGGAGGGACCAGTCTGTGGAGAAGGACATCATGCTTGGTAAACCGGAGGATCAGCAAAAAAGAGGAAGCACCTCAGGACATAGAATGACACAGTGATAAAAATAATGGGCTCAAATGTAACTCCAATTGTGAAGAAGGCACAAGACTAGGCAGTGTTTTGTTCTATTGCATATAAGGTCTCTATAAGTGGGAGCCAACTCCATGGCACCTAACAAAGATAAAACATGATTTTAATGGGGTCCGATTTAACCTACAGTATTAGCTTGTCTCTGATACTTAAGGAGGAAGTCCAAGGTACATTGAAAGAATTGGCAAAGAACAAGGCTCAAGGAATTGATAGAATAAAGACTGAAATATTTCGAGAAAGTGAGGTGGCACAGGAGGCACTCATTCATCTCTGGCAAGAAATTTGGAAGACAACTATCTGGCCGACTGATAGGACAAGATCTGTATTTGTGCCCATTTCAAAGAGAGGTGACTCAATGGAATTCAGAAATCGTCGGACAATCTCTTTGATATCCCGTGCAAGTAAAGTTTTACTAAAGGTCATACAGAAACGGCTGCAAGCATACATTGACATAGCACTTTCAGAGGTTCAAGCTGGATACAGAAGAGACTGTGGAATGAGGGATATCATTGCTGATGTCCGATGGATCTCAGCTGAAAGCAGAGAATATCAGAAAGATGTTTACCTGTGCTTTGTTGACTACACAAAGGCTTTCGATTGTGTGGATCATGACAGGCTATGGACAACACTGTGAAGTATGAGTATTCTGGAACACTTAATTGTGCTCATGAAGAATCTGTACATGGACCAAGAGGCAGTTCGAACAGAACATGAGGACACTGAATGTTTTAAAATTAAGAAAGGTGTGCGACAAGGTTGTATTCTTTCACATACTTATTCAACCTGTATTCTGAGCAAATAATCCGAGAAGTTGGTTTATATGGAGAATATGTGGCATCAGGATTGGAGGAAGACTCATTAACAACCTGCGATATATTGATGATACAACCTTGCTTGCTGAAAGTGAAGAGGACTTAAAATACTTGCTGATGAAGATCAGAGACCACAGCCTTCAGTATGGATTGCATCTCAGTGTAAAGAAAACAAAACGTTTCATCATTGCTTTAGACCATGCTATCCCTATTCCTTTTTGTTGTTATTGCTGTTGTTGTTAGTTATCATGGAGCCAAATGAGACTGATGACATCCTAACATATAACAGAATAAAACATTTCCCAGTCCTTGGTGTAGTGCTGTAGGATCAGCACTGGACTGCAAACCACAAGGTCAGTAGTTCAAATTCACCAGCTGCTCCTTGGAAACCCTATACAGTGTCACTATGAGTCTGAACTGATTGATGGCACTTACAACAACAACATGCCATATTCATGATCATTAGTTTATTTGAGTCCACAGTTGTGGAAATTGTGTCAGTTCACCTCATTGAGGATTTTACTTGTTGCTGACCTTTACTTTACCAAATAGGCTATCCTTTTCTAGTTATTGCTCTTTCTTAGTGATGTGTCCAAAGTTAGCAAACCATCTTTGCTTTTAAAGAACACTCCAATTGTTTGTTTGTTTTTTTAAGATGAATCGGTTCATTCTTTTGGCATTCCACAGTACATTCAATATTTTTTTTATTTTCAGTATAATTCATTTGCACCAATTCTGCTGTCTTCCATTTTCATTGTCTAGTTACTATACACATATGAGGAGACTGAAAAGATCATGCATTGGGTCAGGCGCTTCTCAGTCGTCAAAGTGATGTCTTTGCTTTAAAATATTTTACAGCTATTTTCTGCATCAGATTTGCCCAAAGTAATTCATCATTTGCTGTCTTGACTACTGTTTCCATGAACATTGATCTAAGAGGAACGGAATCAGTGACAATTTCAATTTCTTCTTTATTTATCATGATGCTGTTTATCAGCCCAGGTTTCAGAATTTTCATTTTCTTCTTGCTCAAGTACAATCTACACTAAAATCTGTAGTCCTTGACTATTTTCAATTTTGTTTTAAGTTTTTTTTGTGTGAACTGAGTGATAGTTTAAATGGGAGAACATCGGCTTTACACCATCATTCCATTGCAATGATTACAATCTCCTCCATGCATCATCATTCAACAGTATTTACTTCCATTCTCTATATTTTTTCTGTTGTTGTTGTTGTGTGTTTTTTTTTTTTTTGGAGGGTGGGGGAGAGATGATGATGTACACAGAAACAGTCAGGAATATATAATAATTTAAACAACCATAGGGCACATTCTGCAAGCCTGCCTCCTTATTGCCATCACACAGTCCCTTTCTTTCCATGAGTCCAGAATCCTCAGCTGATCCCTGTCTCCATGTTTTCATCTCTGCCTCCATCTCTGGTATTGCTCTTCTCTGGATAGGGTCCTGCATTCCACTTGCACTCTTCTCCCTTGATGGTCTAGGGTCCTCTGTTCTGGACTGTAAGACTAATTACTTCCCCGTTTTTGTTACAAAATGTCTACCTTTATAGTTGTGACAGTCACAATTAGTCATGATACCAATTACTCACAATTGAATCATAAGAATCTTATCCCCATCTCTTTTTGTCAGACCCATCTAAACAAGATGAAAACTATTCAGTGGGGACAATACCTTTCCCCACACACTCTGAAACTAAACTCCCTCTTGAAAACTTGTTAGCCAGTCACTTTGTGCCTTTATGGCCCCCTCATTTTAGGTATCCAATGTTTAAGTTGCCCATCCCTATCTACCTTGTGTACAGAGGGGATAGGATTGATGCTTGATGTGAAGACTCCTTCCCTCTCAGTTGGTATTTTGAGCTACTACAACCATAAGTATAGGTCAAGTTCATTAAATTGTAGCAATTTACACTCATTTTCTTTATCAAAAATTGTTTTTTCGAGTTCTGATTATCAAACCATCGAGGCTAGGTCAAATGGGTATTATCTTCCAGTTTGGGCATTCTTGTGCTTCTCCTCTCACTTCATATCAGCTGGATGCTTCACTCTCAACTCTAGCCCTCTATGGCTATGTCCTTGTCCATGGGCTCAGGAGTCCTCAGGTCTCACCACACTTCAGACCAACCAGCCCTTCCTCTTCTTTCTCTCATCTCCAGTGGACAGGAGTCTATGGAACATGGTTAAACTTAGCCCATATCTTCATTGCTACCTTTCCCCTCTTTCACTCACCAGTAGACCAACGTGGTCGCCAGCAAGCGTACTTGCTTGCTAATGTGTTCCATTTGAGTTTCAATCTTGGAGGGCAGTTTGTTCTGAAGAGACTTGATAGCTTGCCTTGATGGATCTCCGGCGAACAACTTGCTTGTTCTTGTAGTAGCCAATCATACTGCCATTTTTGTTTTGTATTTTTCCTGCTGATCTTTCTTTGAAGATGTGTTTTTATTGCTCTATCTGTTCCAGGTTGGTATGCTTTTCCTTTCTAGTGGGAATGTCACACCTCAGAAGGTTTTAAATGGGGCTCAGGATTCCACCTAAGGTCCTGTACACTGCAAAGGCTCCACAAGAAGCCTATTTCATTGGGCTAGGTCTTATAGTTCTTGACTTTCATCAGTAAGTGCTTCAAGTCATCTCAACTCTCAGCAAGCAAGCTATGTTTAATTATCTTCTGTTGGGTTCTTTAGAGCAGCAAAACAAGTATAATTTAAAAGGGTTTTCTAAAGGTTCATGGAAAAAATGGGATTAAAAGGTAATGAAATCTTCCTATAAACTTTTTGAAGCCCCCTTATGTGTGTGTATATGTGAGTTTGTCATACTGTGATGGCTTACATGTTGTTGTTATGTTTGAAGCTATGCTATTGGCATTTTAAATACCAGCAGGGCCACTCATGGTGGACAGGTTTTGGCAGAGCTTGTAGAATAAAACAGACTAGAAAGGAGAAGCAGACCACTTCTGAAAGGTTAACCACTGAAAACCTTATGAATAATAGTGGAGCATTGTCAGATACAGTGCCAGAAGATTAAAACATTATGAATAGCAGCAGAATATTATAATGACTGAAGATGATCCCCTTAGTTTGAAGGCACTCAAAATATGACTGGGGAAGAGATATGTGTTCAAAATAGAGTTGACCATAATAACGTGCATGGAGCAAAGTTTTCAGGACCTT
>NW_006408606.1:9389540-9390709 GCF_000296735.1 Chrysochloris asiatica | reverse complement strand
CTGGCATTTGTCATTTTGAGACAGTCGTATGGTTTACCATGTTGCACATGACAAAGAGGAATGGCATCACATTAATCATCAAAAAGAATATTTTAAGATCTATCTTGAAGTACAATGTTGTCTGTTGTAGGATAATATCCATATACCTACAAGGAAGACCAGTTAATACCACTATCATTCAAATTTAAACACCAAGCACTAAATCCAGTGATGATCAAATTAAAGATTTCTACCAATTTATTCAGTCTGAAATTGATCAAACATGCAATCGAGATGCATTGATAATTACTGGTGATAGGAATGTGAAAGTCAGAAGCAAAGAGAAAAGATCAAATATGGCCTTGGTGATAACATGATGATGGATCTCACATGATAAGAATTTTCAAGACCAATGACTTATTCATTGCACAATATCTTTTTATGAAACAACATAAAAGGTGACTATACACATTAAACTCACCAGATGGAATACACAGGAATCAAATTGACTATATGAAAAACAGGAAAACTTCCAAAGAAATGAATTCATGCAGTGGCAGCAGCAATGAGCTTAAAGGTAACAATTGTGAGGATGGCACAGAACCAAGCAGTATTTTGGTCTATAGTGCATAGGGATGCTGTGAATTAGAAGCAACTAGATGGCGTCTAACAGATATATATGTTATTGCTGTTGTTAAGTGCTGTCCAGCAGGTTCTGACTCACAGTGACACTGTATAGGGTTTCTGAGAGGCGGCTGGTGAGCTTGAACCGCTGACCTTGTGATTCAAACCAACCTTGAAGTCCAATGCATTAACCCACTGGAGATTTATTTCAAGTAAATGGCTCATGGGGTGGTTCAGGATGACAAGTGTCAAATCTGTGGGTCAGGCCTCAGGCTGGAGTTTCTCCTGACTTGTGTGGCTATAGGGGTTGATAACCCATAATCTGCACGTCAGATAAAAGACTGTTGGCTCATAGGACTATGTTGTTGTTGTTGTTAAGTGCCATCAAGTCAGTACTGACTCATAGTGACCCTATGCACAACAGAACGAAACACTGCCCATGCTTGAGCCCACTGATGCTGCAATTTTGTCAATCCATCTCGCTGGGGGTCTTCCTCTTTTTCTCTGACCCTCCACCTTGTTGTTGTTGTTGTTATGTGCCGTCGAGTCGGTTCCGACCCATAGTG
>NW_006408606.1:9373853-9387973 GCF_000296735.1 Chrysochloris asiatica | reverse complement strand
ATATCCTTAATTCCACGGCCTCTTCTGAACCCGGCTTGAACCTCTGGAAGTTCTCTGTCAATGTATGCTTGCAGCCATTTCTGTATTACCTTTAGTAAAACTTTACTCACATGAAATATCAAAGATATTGTCCGATGATTTCAGCGTTCCGTTGGGTCACCTCTTTGGAATGGGTACAAGTATGGATCTCTTCCAATCAGTTCAAATTTCTTGGCATAAATTAGTGACTGCCTCCAGTGCTGCCTCACTTTCTTGAAAGACTTCAATTTGTATTCTATCAATTCCTGGTGTCTTGTGTTTGCCAATTCCTTCAATGCACCTTGGACTTCTTCCTTCAGTATCATTGGCTCTTGATCATATACTACCTCTTGAAATGGTTAAACATCAACCATTTCCTTTTGGTACTTCCATAGACCTATGGAAGCTGGCAAATCTCAAAATTGGCAAATCGGATGGCAGGCTACTGGCTTACATTGCTGCAGAATCTAACAAATTCCAGAATCAGCAAGTCATACAACAGTTGGCTAGTTCAAGTTACACGAACTGAAGGTCAGATTATGACAAGCCAGATGTAGGATCCACAACAATGGAGAGCCTTACCAGTGCATCCATATGTATACTGGATGCATTTGTTGTTGTTGTTAGGTGCCATAGAGTCAGTACCAACTCATAGCAACCCTATGCACAATAGAACAAAACACTGCCCAGTCCTGTGCCAACCTCATAAACATTGCTAAGCTTGAACCCATTGCTGTTACCACTACCAATCCATCTCATTGGGAGTCTTCCTCTTTTTCATTGATCCTTTACTTTACCAAGCATGATATCCTTTTCCAGGTACTGGTTTCTCCTGATAATATGTCTGAAGTACGAGAAACGAAGTCTGGGCATCTAAGGAACATTCTGGCTGTACTTCTTCCAACACAGATGCAGGACACACTCCAACTAAAACTCTATTTACATCAGAGTAAGTGTGACTTGACTAAAGGTGTGACTTGAGTAAGGGTGTAACTTGAGTGAGCATGTAACTTGAATAGGGTGTGACTTGAGTCTTGCACTGTTGTAAGACCGTGTGTCTCAAGATACATCCCCACACTAATGATGCCTCATTGACCTATGTTGTTGTTTGTTGTTGGGTACTGTCCAGTCTATTCTGACTTATGGCAACTCTATGCACTACAGAAGGGAATACTGTGCTGTCCTGCACCATTCTTACAATTACTGTCGTGTTGAAACCCATTGTTGCAGCCGCTGTATCAATTCATCTCATTGAGGTCTTTTTTTTTTTTTACAAACCCTCTACCCTACAAAACATGATGTCTTTTTTTCAGGCATAGAGCTCTCCTGATAAAATGTCCAAACTACTTGAGACAAAGTCTTGCCATCCTCCTTTCTAAGGAATATTGTACATTTTCCAAGGTAGATTTTTTTGTTCTTTTGGCAGTCCATAGAAGAGGTCTTTTACAGCAGATTTGTCCAAAGCAATATATTGTTTGATTTCTTGCATTTTACTTCCATGAATATTGATAGTATATCCAAGTAAAATTAAATTCTTAACAACTTCAATCTTTTCTCCATTTTATCATAATACTATTTATTGGTCCAGTTACGAGAATTTTTGTTTTCTTTAAATTGAGTTGTAATCCATACTGGAGGCTGTAGTCTTTGATCTTTATTAGTAAGTGCTTCAAATTCGCTTTGCTTTCAGCAAGCAAGATTGTGCCATCTGCATAGTGTAGATTATTAATGAGCCTTCCTCTAATACTGATGTCTCATTCTTCTTCATATAATGCAATTTCTCCGATTATCTGTTCAGCATACAGATTGAATAAATCTGGTGAAAGGATGGCTTACACCTTTCCTGTTTTTAAGTCATTCAGTATCTTACTGTTCTGCTAGAATGACTGCTTCTTTTTCTATGTACAGTTTCCTCATGAAAACATTAAAATGTTCTGGAATTCTCATTCTTCACACTGTTATCCATAGTTTGTTATGACTCATGCAATTGGATGCCTTTGCACAGTCAATAAACCACATGTAAACATCTTTCTGACACTCTGCTTTTAGCCAAGATCCATGTGATGTTAGCAATGATATTGCTCATTCCACATCTTCTTCTGAAACTGGCTTGAATCTGGCATCTTCCTTTTGATGTACTACTACATCCTTTTTGTAAAAAAAGTATCTTCAATAAGATTTTACTTGTGTGTGATATTAATGATATTATTCAATATATGCCCCATTCTCTAGGATCATCTTTATTTAGTTTGGGCACAAATATAGGACTCTTTCAGTCAAGTACCTGTTTTCCAAATTTCTTGGTATAGACTACTGAGTGCTTCCAGCACTACACCATTTTGTTGAAACATTTCAATTATTGTCAATGCCTTCTGTGTAGTTTGGACTTCTTCCTTTCGTACCACTGGTTCTTGATCATGTGTTGAAATGGTTGAATGTCAACCAATTTTTTTTTTTTTTTGTACTATTACTCTATGTTACTTTCATTTTCTTTTGATGCCTTTTGCATCTCCAATATTTTGCTTTAGAATCCTTCACTATTTCAAGTTGAGGTTTGAATTTTTTCTTCAGTTCTTTCAGCTTGAGAAATGCTGAGCATGTTCTTCCTTTTTGGTTTTTTAACTCCAGGCCTTTGCATATTTCCTTATAATACTTGACTTTGTCTTCTTGAGCTGTCCTTTAAAATCTGTTTAGCTCTTTTATTTCATCATTTTCCCCTTTTGTTTTAGCTACCCTATATTCAAGAGCAAGTTTCAGAGTTTCTGGGACATTGACTTGTTTTTTTCTTACTTTCTCATCTGTTTAATGACTTTTTGCTTTCCTCATATATTATGTTCTTTATGTCATCCCACAACTTGCCAGGTCACTGGTAACTAGTGTTCAATGTGTCAAATCTATTATTGAGATGGGGATACTCAAGCTTGGATTTTGGCTTTCATGGAGTTGTTGTTATTTTGTTCAGCTTCAGCCTGAATTTGCATATGAGCAACTTATGATCTGCTCTATAGTCAGTTCCTTGCCCCGTTTTGGCCAATGATATTAAATTTATCGACTGTCTCTTCCCACAGATGTAGTCTATTTGGTTTCTGATGATTTCGTTTGATGAGGTCCACATGAGTAGTCACCGTTTATGTTGATAAAAGGTATTTGCAATGAAGAAGTAATTGGTTTTGTAAAATTCTATCATGTGATTTCCAACTTCATTTCTACCACCAATGCCAAATTTCCCAACTACAGATCCTTTTTGTTTCCAATTTTTGCAATCATCAATAATTATCAATGCAGCTTGATTACATGCTTGATATATTTCAGACTAAAAAAGTTGATATAATTCTTCAGTTTCTGCATCATTTGTTGGTGTATAAATTTGAATAATAGTAGTATGAACTGATCTTTCTTGTTGTTGTGTGCTATTGGGTGGGTTCTGAGTCTTATCTTCAGTTCTGACTCAAACTTCAGTTTGAGAAATGCCAAGCATGTTCTTCCCTTTTGGTTTTCTTACTCCAGGTCTTTGTACATTTCATTATATTACTTTACTTTGTTTTCTTGAATACCTTTTGAAACCTTCTGTTCTGTTCTTTTACATCATCATTTCTTCTTTTTGCTTTAGCTATCTTATGTTGAAAAGCAAGTTTCAAAGTCTCTTTGGATGCCAATTTAGTTTTAATTTTTTCTCTCCTTTTGTTAATTTAGTTTTTTTCATTCTTTCTTGTCTTTTATAATGATCATTTGGTTTCTTTATGTATGACATATTTTATAGCACTCCACAACTTGTCTGTCATTTGATTATTAGTGCTCAAGACTTTAAGAGTATTCTGGCTGTACTTCTTGAGACGTATATTTGTTTGTTCTTCTGGCAGTCCATGGTACTTTTAATATTTTCCTCCAACATCAAAACTCAAATGTATCAAATCTTTTAATGTCTTCCTATTCAATGTCCAACTTTCATATGCATATGAGGGCGATCGAAAATACCATGGGTCATGTTAGATATTTCGTAGGCCTCAAACTGTCTTTGTTCTTGAACACTGAAAAGAGGTCTTATGGTTTGCCTAAAGCCATACGTGTTTGATTTCTTGACTGCTGCTTCCATGAGTGTTGATAGTGGATCCAAGCAAAAGGAAGACTTTGTCAACTTCACTCTTTTCTCCATTTATCATAATGTTATTTACTGGTCCAGTGGTGAGGAGGGTTCCTTCGCCTCTCCCCCACATTGAGGTGCAACCCATACTGAAGGCTGTGGTTTTTGATCTTCATCATTAAGTATTTTAAGTCCTCTTTGCAAACAAGGTTATATCACCTGCATATAGTTAAAGAATTATTTATCTATCATGATGCCACATGCTTCTTCATATAATCCAGTTTATCAGATTATTTGCTTAGATTATAGATTGAGTAAATATGGTGAAGGAATACAAACCTGGCACACACTTTTCCTCATTTAAACTGTTCAATGTCCTCTTGTTCTGTCTAAATGATTGCCTTTTGGTCTATGTACACAATTAAGTGTCCTAAAATATCTATTCTTCCCAATGTTGTCCTTGGCTTGTTATGATTTATTTAGTCAAAAGTATTTGTGTAGTCAATAAAGCACAGGTAAACATCTTTCTGGTATATTCTGCTTTTAGCCAAGATTCATATAGTATTAGCAATGATATCTCTCGTTCTATGTCCTCATCTAAATCTGGCTTGAACCTCTAGTAGTTTCTTGTCAATGTACTGTTGCAGCCATTTAAAATTTTTCTTTAGCAGAATTTGACTTGCGTGACATATTAATGATATTTCTGAATATTTCCACATTCCATTAGATCACCTCTCTTTGGAATGGGCAAAAATATGGATCTCTTCCAATCGGTTTACCAAGTCATTGTCTTCCAATTTTCTTGGCATAGATAACTGAGTGCCTCCAGGGCTGCATCAGTTTAGTGAAAGACTTCAATTTGTATCCCATTAATTCCTGGAGCCTTGCTCTATGCCAATGCCTACAGTGCAGCTTGGCCTTTTTCATTCAATACTCTTGATCTTATGCTACTTCTTAAAATGGTTGAACATCATTCTACATCATCCAATATTTTGCCCATAGAATCCTTCAGTATTTCAAGTTGAGGCTTGACATTTTTCTTCAGTTCTTTCAACTTGAGAAATGCTGAGTGTGTTCTTCCTTTTTTTTTTTTTTTTAACTCCAGGTCTTTGCCCATTTCATTATAACACTTGAATTTGGCTTCTCGGACTGCCCTTTGAAATTTTCTGTTCAGCTCTTTTACTTCCTAATTCCTTCCATTTGCTTTGTTGTTGTTTTGAGTGCCATCGAGTCAGTTCTGGCTCACAGTGACCCTGTATATGGTTTCCAATGAGCTGCTGATGGGCTTGAACAGCCAACCTTGTGGTTCACAGTCCAGTGTTGATCGTACAGCACTTTAGCATATAGCATATAGAATTGTTGTTTTTAAGTGCTGTTGAGTTGGTTCTGACTCATAATGATAGGGTTTCTGAGGAGTGTCTGGTAAGCTTGAACTGCCAACTTTGCACTTTAAGTCGAACTTGCAGTCCAGCACATTAACCTGCAGTGACACGCCAGGACTCCATTCAGAGGTTAGGATTTATGAAATAAAAGATGGGGTTAATTACATCGGATCACAAAATGGAGGACAACTACACAAATACTGGCCTAGGCAAGTTGACACATAATGTTAACCATCACACTACTTTTCCAAAGGTAACTCTTTTATAGTGTAACTCTTAATTTTAAACAAATGTGTTAAGATAATACAAATGGAGAAAGAAATAAGACAGAGACTCAACGGCCTTCCTGCTTCTCCCTATATCCTCCTAGAATAATTCATCTTGAAAAGATATTCTATGTATCATTATACATAATACTTGTTAGTTTCATTTTGATGCAACTTTTAATTAAAAATTAAAATGACAATGTAGTGGCAGCAACATCAAAATATGTAAACCAATTGTTAACAATTTTGATAATATAATCATTAAAATTTCTGTAAACGTTTTAAAACTAAAGTGAATAAAAGTGATTATGTTGTTGTTATGTGCCGTGGAGTCGGTTCCGACCCATAGCGACCCTGTACAGGGTTTCCGAGGGTGTAAATCTTTACAGGAGTAGAAAGCCTCATCTTTCTCCCACGGAACAGCTGGTAGTTTCGAACTGCTGACCTTAAGGTTCGCAGCCCGATTCGTAACCACTACGCTACCAGAGCTCCTGTCCACAAAATTATGAACTATTTGGAGTTGGGTCATATTTCAAAGTGCATATAATACTTAATTCTCTCTACACTGTTTTGTAAAATATTCATTCATATATATCAATATCTTATATAATTTTATTTAAAAATTTATTTTGTTGTTATATGAAGTTTTAAAGTAGGATTAATTTATCTCTTTTGATTTTTCAAATGCAATCAATTCTTTCTTAGAAGAGGTTGTTGTTATTATTAGATGATTGAAAAATATTCATGTTGTGGCTTACAGGTTTATCAGTGAGTCTAGTCTGTGAGTAAGTAATTGCCCTTATAAAGAAAGTTATTTCATTCCTTGACGATGTCTGGTTGCTGGGAAGCATTAATTTCAACACCACCTATATCTGCTAGTACTGGAAATGTCCAGTCCAAAGTCAGTAAAGACCTGAGTCATCATTGAACCTTTGGACTTTTAAACCTTGAGTAATTAATAAGGACCTATGCTATTATAAGCCCAAAAGGAGACAGGTTATAGATTTGCACATGCAATAAACTTGGGCTTGACTACAAAACAGAAGAATAGTTTATAATATAATTGGAAAGTGAAAGCTTTGAATCTTGGCTTGCATTTGATTTATTCTAGGAAGGGAGCTTTGTCCAAGGGATTTTGTTGGCATCTTGTGGAGGTGATCTTTTCTACAGAGTGGTATCTGTATCAAACAACAAGTCTTGAACACTTAAGTTTTTCTTCCAAAAGCTATTGAACAACAATTTGTCTTGGCTATTGAACAACAAAAAGGATATTTGGTTTTATAAGGAATTGCTTTTCCATTCAATGGTTTAGCAAGTGGCTTAACATTGCTAAATTCCAAAGAGAGAGAGAAGCTTCTCACACATCAAAAATGAAATGGCAGTGTCCCAAACCATAAATGGCTCTAATTTCCATGTAAAGTCAGCTTAATGAATCACAGGTGGATTTTTACCAAAAATGCATTGAAAGGTTTATGCCACCAATAATACCTTATTTAAAAATAATAAGCTTATCCTTGGCTAGAAATATTATGCCTCCTTAGCCAAATACATTAAAATATCAACAAAAAAAGCCTTTGGAGATAATTTGGCAAATACTCATTATCCAGAAATGAATTGATTTTAGCAGGAATAATAAGAGTTCATAATGAACAGCATGCATGAAAACCTGCTAAAGGAAAAAATGCGCCAGTTTAGTTAGAATGACTTTTTAGGACATTATATAGGAAAATTTTATTAAGGAGTTTAGATCTGTTTTCAGAATCTAGTTTTGTTCATAAATGCAAGATATAAAATTTAGTTTGCAGCAGGAAAAAAATCACCAGGATCTAAGGAAATTAAAAATTCCAAGATATTATTAACATAGCTTCTGTGCTGTGACTTATTTAATGCCTCTTCTAGCCATAGTCATTGTAAACTCCCACCAAACAACATTTTTGCCGTGATGGGTCTGAGTAAGAGAAGGTGGGAGAAGATGCTGACAGGACTATATGATACAGTTGTGAGTGGTTAACAGAGTTAACTGTGATTGTAAAAACCTGGAACTTTAACATGTATAAAATGAATAATTTCATAAACAGGACTGGGGAATGTCACTAACATCAAAGAAGAAGAACCAGGACTAGAGTGTGTCCTATGGACCCTGAGATCCCTGCACATTGAACCACTTCAATCCAGAGACAGAAAGCTGTAATGCTGGAGGTGTGGCACATAAGCAACAGCATCAGAGCCAGGAGGCACAGCATGAGAAAGAACAGTGGGCTTCCTAGGCCACAGAGCAAGAATGATTTTGGACAGAAAGCTTGATTGTATACCTACAGGAACTTAAGTAGAGGAGCAAGGTTTGCTGATCCAAGATACTAGAGTCCAATGCCTTCAGGCTGAGGCTTATGACAGAGTGGTATGTCCTGTGGACATTTATCAGCAGCTGTCTAGAACAACTATGCCCTGAACATTTACTGATCCTGTATCATAAACTGTTAATTTCCATAATAATCCCAACCCTCATAACTGTGAGTATTGTTTCTGAGTTTTGTGAAGCCATTGCAATGGATTATTGAAGCCAGATGAGAGGTAGAGAGTGTTGTAGGAGGGAAAAAGTTTATCTTTTTTTTTTTTTTTTCTTTGCAGTGGCCATGAATGAAATTTGAGACAGTTATGATCAGAGACTACATATTTTATCTTCTAGAATCTCAGATATTATCATTGTTATCCACTTCCTCATCTCCACTACTTTTCTGTCAATTTGTCATACTGTGGTATTTGGCATATTGGGGTGATTCTAGAAGCAATACCACAGGTATTTAAAATATCAGCAGGGTGACTCATGGTGGACAGGTTAAAGCTGAGCTTCCAGACTAAGACAGACTAGGAAGAAGAAGAGACAGACTACTTCCTAACATTATTCACTGAATACCTTATAAATAGCAGTGAAACACTGTCAGCACCATAATATCAAATAGTGAAACACGATAATTGTCAGATATAGTGCCAGAAGATGAGTCCCACAGGTTGGAAGGCACTCAAAATACAACAGGGTAAGAGTTACCTCCTTAAACTAGAGTTGACTGTGAAGACGTGAATGGAGTAAAGCCTTCAGGTATTCATTTGCTGATGGGGCACAACTCAAAATGTGGAGAAACAGATGTAAACACCCATTAATAATCTGAACATGGAATGTACATAGTATGAATCTAGAAAACTTGGAACTTGTCAAAAATGAAATGGAATGCATAAATACCGCTATCCTAGGTTTTAGTAAGCTGAAATGGACTGGCATTGGCCATTTTAAATCTGACAATCACATGATTTACTATGCAGGGAATGATTAATTGAAGAGGAATGGCATTGCATTCATCATCAAAACGGACATTTCAACATCTATCTTGAAGTATAGTGCTGTCTGTGATGGGATAATATCCATATGCTTACAAAGAAGACCATTATTATTCAAATTAATGCACCAACCACTAAAGCCAATGATGATGAAATTGAAGAATTCTACCAACATCTTTAGTGTGAAATTGATAAGACATGCAATCAAGACGTATTGATAATTAGTGGCAATTAGAATGCCAAGGTTGGAAACAAAGAGAAAGGATGAGTAGCTAGAATATATGGCCTTGGTGCTAGAAATGATGCTGGAGATCGCTTGATAGACTCTTGCAAGACCAATGATTTATTCACTGCAAATACCTTTTTAAACAATCCAAAAGACGATTATACACATGGACCTCATCAGATGGAATACACAGAAATCAAACTGACTATATTTGTGGAAAGAGATGGTAGAAAACTCCATATCATCAGTCAATAGAAGGCCAGGGGCAGACTGTGGAAGAGACCATCAATTGCTCATGTACAAGTTCAGGCTAATGCTGAAGAAAATTAAAACAAGTCCACAAGAACCAAAGTATGTCCTTGAACATATCCCTTCTAAATTTAGAGATCATCTCAAGAAGAGATTTGGTGCATTAAACACTAATGACTGAAGCCAGAAGAGTTGTGGGAAGGCATCAAGAATATCATACAGGAAGAAAGCAAAAGGTCATTAAGAAGAAAAGAAGGAAGGAAATGACCAAAATGGATGTTAGAAGAAACTATGAAGCTTGTTCTCCAGCGTAGAGATGCTAAAGCAAATGGAAGGCATGAGGAGATAAAAGAACTGAATTGGAAATTTCAAAGCGCAGTTCGAGAAGACAAAGTCAAGTATTCTAATGAAATGTGCAAAGACATGGAGTTAGGGAAGCAAAATGAAAGAGCACACTCAGCATTTCTCAAGCTGAAAGAATTGAAGAAAACTTCAAGTCTTGACTTGAAATACTGAAGGGTGCTATCAGCAAAATACTGAATGATGCAAAAAGCATCCAAAGAAGATGGAAGGAATACAGAGTCACTGTATCAAAAAGAAATGATTGATGTTCAATCATTTCAAGAGATAGCATATGATTAAGAGCCAATGATGCTGAAGAAGTTCAAAGTGCTCTGAAGGCATTAGCAAAGAACAAGACTTAGGGTATTGATGGAATGCAAACTGAAATCTTTCAACAAACTGATGCAGTCCTATAGACACTTACTCATCTATGCCAAAAAAAATTTGGAAGACAACTAACTACCTGGCCAAATTATTGGAAGCAATCCATATCTGTGCCCATTCCAAAGACAGGTAACCCAACATAATTCAGAAATCATTGGACAATATAATTAATAGCACATACAAGTAAAATTTTGCTAAAAATAATTTTTAAATGATTGCAACATTACATTGACAGGGCACTGCCTGAGGTTCAAGCTGGATTCAGACGAGGATGTGGAACAATGGATATCATTGGTGAAGTCAGATGGATCTTGGGTGACAGCAGGGAATACTAGAAAGATGTTTACCTGTGCTTAGTGACTACACAAAAGCTTTGAATTGTGTGGATCATGATAAAATATGGAAAACATTGCAGGTAATGTGTATTCCAGAACACTTAATTATGCTCATGAGCAACCTCTATGTAGATCAAGAGGCAGTCATTTGAATAGAGCAAGTGGATACTGAATGATTTAAAATTAGGAAAGATATGTGCCAGGGTTGTATTCTTTCACCAAGTTCATTCAATCTGTATGCTAAGCAAATAATCTGAGAAACTGAATTATATGAAGAAGAATGTGGCATCAGGATTGGAGGGAGATTAATTAACAATTTACGATATGCAGATGATATAACCTTGCTTGCTGAAAAGTGAAGAGGACTTAAAATACTTATTGATGAAAATCAAAGGCCAACATCACCTTTGGTATGGATTTTACCTCAATGTGAAGAAAACAAAAATCCTCACCAATAGACCAATAAATAACATCAACATAAATGGAGAAAAGACTAAAATTGTCAAAGACTTCATTTGCTCTAATCAGCCATCAACACTCACGAAAGCAGCTGTCAAGAAATCAAACGACGTTATGCATTAGGCAAGTCTGTGGCACAAGACCTCTTTAAAGTGTTCAAAAGCAAAGATGTCAGTTTGAGGACTAAGGTCATGGTATTTTCAGTAGTCTCATATGCATGTGAAAGTTGGACAATGAATAAGGAAGGTCATAGAATAATTGATGCATTTGTGTTGCAATGTTGGAGGAGAATATTAAAGTACCATGGACTGCCAGAAGAACAAACATATCTGTGTTGGAAGAAGTACAGACAGAATGCTCCTTAGAAGCCAGGGTGGCTAGACTTCATTTCTCACATTTCAGGCATATTATTAGGAAGGAGCAGTCCATGGAGAAGGACATAATACTTGGTAAAGTGGAGGGTCAATGAAAAAGAGGAAGACACCTTAAGAGATGAATTGACAGTGGCAGCAGCAATGTGCTCAAGATTGTGAGGTTTGACCAGGACTGGGCATTGTTTTGTGCAAAAGATTGCTATGAGTTGGTCCCGACTCAATAGCACCTAACAACAACAACTTCCTTATCTATTTTTCCTACTATCCTTTACTGTTTTAATGGGGAGTAAGTAGTAAGCAACTGGAAATCTAAATTAAACCTATATTCATAAAACAGTGTGACTTTCCCACTTAAAGCTCTTTAAGGTCTCCCATTTCCTCCAGATAATCCTTTACACATATCATCTTTTGTGATCTGGTCTTTGACTATCTCTCCAGCCTTACTGCTTTCTAGCTTCCCCATATGACTTCGTATACGTGCGTTCTCTGCCTTGAATCCAACATACAAAAAAAAAAAAATTATTGTGCAACCAACTATACCCTTCTCTAACTGACTGCCTGCCAAAGTTTTCCTTCTAAAGGACCCAAAAATGTCTTCTTTCTTGAAATTTCCTTCTTCAAAGAAGCCAATCTCTACCATTATACATAATGCATATCCTTGTGCAGATTCCAACTGTGCAGCAACTTAAACAGAAAAAGAAATTTGTCCTAGTGTAGTGCTGTGGGTTAATGCGCTGAACTGCAAAGTTGATTTTAACCAGATCTTTGGTGGTTCAAGCTCACCAGCCACTCTTAGAACCCTATACAGGGTTGCTATGAGTTGGAACTGACTTGACGGCTCTTAACAACACATCAACAACATGGATAAGTTATGTTATATTGAGCCAATTGCAGTTCGTGTTTGATTGGTTGAATATAAAACTGATGATCTGATCTATAAACCTTCACCCAACTCACAATAAAAAACAATATATCCTTTTAGTTTAAGAAAGCCTGAAGTATTCATTACAAAAACTAAAAACCTTTCTATTTCCCACCTGCTTTAAAACATATAAATGATATTATACAATCATTACTGTTTTGCAAGGTTTTTTTCCACATAACACCTCAATTTACGATATGTATATACCATATTTCATTTACCGATTTATCATTTAATTTCTTTCTAGTTGATCCACATGACAGTATTTTATGTGCAAACTCCTAACATTTTTGACTCAAAGTACATATACACTTTATGTTTATTTAGATTTCCCAAAAAGGAGAATGTAATCATTTAGGGAGGACATAATACTTTAA
The DNA here is from genome assembly GCF_000296735.1 of Chrysochloris asiatica. NCBI lineage: Eukaryota > Metazoa > Chordata > Mammalia > Afrosoricida > Chrysochloridae > Chrysochloris > Chrysochloris asiatica. The sequence goes on along the minus strand of NW_006408606.1, from coordinate 9,375,225 downwards.
ATGGAGCCCTTGTGTAGCACTGGACTGCTAACTGCAAAGTTGGCAGTTCAAACCCATCAGGTACACCTTAAAAATGCTATACAAGGTTTTTATGAGGCAGAACCGACTTGAAGGTACTAACAACAACTGCAACAATGGTTTAAATTCTAATCAAGTGTCTTGACCATCATGGATCAAGAGTGAGCTTACTCACTGAGTAAGGTCTCTTCAGGCCAAATACCCTCAACAGGAATAAAAAACTCTTTGAATAGCACTTTTCCTGGTCTCCTCAATAACTTCATGAAGGCGCCCTGAATATCTAACCCATTTCATTGGGGTCTTTCTCTTTTTCCACTGGCCCTCCACTTTACCAAGTATAATGGACGTCTCTAGGGACTGGTTGAATAAGTATGGTAAAATAAAACAACCCTGGCAAACATCTTTCCTAATTTTAAACCATTCAGTGTCACCTGGTTCTGTTCAAACCACTGCCTCTTGGTCTATGTACAGGTTTCTCCTGAGTACAATTTAAGTGTTCCAGAATATCCCCCACAATGTTATTTTTCTGATCCTTCATTGTACCCTATTTACTTCCTTAATAAACTCCATAATTATGAGTGTTGCTTGGGTGGCCCCTACAATGGATTACTGAACCTAGAAGGGAAGTAGAGTCGGTGGGAGGTGTGATTGGATAGACCACGTTGGAGGGTGGAGGCAAATCTGACTTCAGCCTCATAGAAATTGACCTTGGGCTGATTTTGAGTTTAATTCTCCTTTCCTCTTGTGAAGCTGGAAGAAGTCAGGCATTACTCAATGCCATTTTTACAGTGAAGATTATTGGATATACTATGTGGTGGTGGTGGTGGGTATGTGCCGTGGAGTCAGTTCCGACTCATAGCGACCCTGTACAGGGTTTCCGAGGCTGTAAATCTTTATGGGAGCAGAAAGTCTCATCTTTCTACTGTGGAACAGATGGTAGTTTTGAACTGCTGCCCCTAAGGTTAACTGCACAATTCGTAACCACTATGCTACCACAGCCCCTTGGATATACTATGGACAGCCCCCAAGATGGAAAAAGTATAGTCAGAATGCTCCTTGGAAGTGAGGATGATGAGATTTTTCTCACGTAATTTGGACATCTTATCAGGAGGGACCAGTTTCTGGAGAAGGACATCATGCTTGGTAAAGAGGCATTGAAAAAGAAAAAGACCCTAAAAGCTTATAAGTGCCATCTAATGTGCGTACATTAGTCTCTCCCAGTCTAGAGGAAAGAAGAATGATGAAAATTGAAGACACATGGAAATAAATAGTCCAATAGATTAATAGAACATGTGAACAGCAGTCACCACGACACTGAGACCAGAAGAATTATATGGTGTCTGGCTACCACTAA
>NW_006408606.1:9371248-9372883 GCF_000296735.1 Chrysochloris asiatica | reverse complement strand
ATTCTCTTTTCATGAGTCTAGAGACCTCAGATGTTCTATCTCTGTATGCCAACACCTCTGCTTCTGCCTCTGGTGTTGTTGCCTCTCTGTTTAGGATCCCAGATTCCACTAATGCTTTTCCCTCTTTATGGTCCTACATCCTCTGTTAGGAATGGAAGATTAACTACCGCCCCCCCCCCCTTTTTTTTTATGCATGGACTTGCCTGGTTTTCACCCTGGCCATGTGCTTTCTTCTCTCTCCTTCCCTTCCTCTCTTAGCAAGATGGAAGCCATCACTGCATCTGTCTCTGACCACTGAACCACACGCTCATTTCCAATGTGTCCACCATCATGAATGCATTCGTCTTCCAGGCCCACCTCTGCATCTTCCTCTCTTGCAACTTGTCCCTGTGCCTCATTCCAGTCATCACCCTCTTCTTTGAGTAACTAAGTTCCTCACCTCCCTAGGGACTCAGTTTGGGGCACACACCGTTTTGGAAGGTTTAACAACCACCTGAATCCATAGTCATCTCTTCCTCCTCAGAGTTGCTGGACTGCATATACTTATGTTGTCTTATTTATTTCTTTTTTTAAGTTTTTATTGTGAATTATGTGTTAGTTTGCATGAGTGAACATTATTTTTACATTCATCCCATCATATTTTGTTTCACTGCAATGTACTCCCCCTTTTTGTTATGCAACTTTTACCTATATAACTGTGACAATTGCAATTAGTCATTATAACAATTACTCACTATTGAGTCATAAGAATCCTATCCCCATTTCCTTTCACCAGATCCATCTAGACAAGATGAAAACTATTCAGTGGGGATTCTATCTTCCCTCTTCACACTGGAATAAACTTCCTCTTGAAATCTTGTAAACCAGCCACTTTGTATCTTTATAGATCCCTCCCCCACCCCCCATTATGTAGCCAATGCCTAAATTTCCTGTCCCTGTCAACACTGTGTACTGAGGAGATATGTTTGATTTCTTGATTTGAAGACTCCTTCCCTCTCAGTTGGTATTTTGATGTATTATATCTATAAGTAAAGCTCAAGTTCATCAAATTGTAGCAATTTACACAGAAGCAACAGGATTTTGGTTAGGTAATTATGGTGGTTCCATGCAATGAAATACTTACTTTGTTAAGTTATTAAGTGTCATCAAGTCAGTTCCAACTTATAGTGACCCTATAAAGGGTTCCCAAGGAGCATCTGGTGTGTTCGATCTATAAACACTTTGATTAGCAGTCCAGTACTTATCCTATAGTGCAATGTCAGGACTCCATGAAACACAAAGTTGTTGTTAGGTGTCATTGAGTTGGTTCCAACTCACAGAGAATTTATGCAAAACAGAATGAAACACTGCCCATTCCTGCGCCATCCTCACAAGCGTTGTTAAGTTTTAACCCACTGCCACTTTGTCAATCCATGTTGTTGGGGACTTCCTCTTTTTCACGGACATTGCATTTTACCAAGCTGAAAGTCAATTTCTAGGAATTGGTCCCTTCTGTTAAAATGTTCCAAGTATGAGAGAGGAAGTCTCATCACCTGGCTTCTAAGGAGCATTCTGGCTATTCATCATACAACACAGATTTGTTTGTTCTTCTGGCAGTCCATGGTACTTTGAATATTTTTCTTAAACACCATAATT
>NW_006408606.1:9363995-9369318 GCF_000296735.1 Chrysochloris asiatica | reverse complement strand
TCTTTGCATTCCAATCACAAGTAATTATTTATTCATGTTGATTGTATGTTTGATCAATTTCAGACTGAAAAAGTTGGTAGAATTTTTCAGTTTCATCATTACCGGTGTCAGTGGTAAATTTGAATAATAGTGGCATTAAATGGTCTTGCTTGTAGGCATATGGATATTATCCTGTCACAGACAGCATTTTACTTCAAGATAGATCTTGAAATGTTCTTTTTGATTATGAATGTGATGCCATTCCTCTTCAATTTGTCATTCTCGGTATATATGATTGTCAGATTCAAAAGGGTTAATATCAGTCCATTTCAGCACATTAATGCCTAAGATATTGATGTTAATCCATTTCCTTTGATATAATTTCCATTATTTCTAGATTTGTACTTCATAAATTCCATATTCTGATTATCAATAGATATTTACAAAAGTTTCTCCTTCATGTGGCCCATCAGAAAATGGAGGTCCTGAAAACTTTACTTCATTTGTTTTATCACTGTCAACTCTAATTTCAGGAGACAGCTCTTCCCCAGTTGTACTTTGAAGGCCTTCCAACCTGAACGGCTCATCTTCCCGCTATATATCTGACAATATTCTGGTGCTATTCAAGTGTTTCCATATTCAATATTCTGGAGCTATCTGACAATGTTCCACTGTTATTCATAAGGTTTTCAGTAGTTAGCCATTCAGAAGTGATCCATCTCTGCTTCTCAGTCTTTCTTTGTCTGGAAGCTCAGTTGAAACCTGTCCACCATGACTGACCCCGCTGATATTTAAAATACTGGTGGCTTATCTTCCAACATCACAGCAACACACAACCCACCATAGTATGACAAATTGACAGATAAGGTTGGCAGTTCAAATCCACCAGCTGCCCCTCAGAAATCCCTATAGAGGGCCACTACGAGTCAAAACTGACTTGATGGTACTTAACAACAACAACCTGAGAACTAGATTCTCCCGTTCTGTTATATATCCATTTGCATACATGGAATCATGCAAACCCCCAGGTATGTACACACAAGGATGACACTCACTAAATCATATGTCTCTATATGAAGTCCTATCAATGGGGGGTTGTTTTAGCCAACATACCCTTTGTGTCTATTGATTGGAATGGTGGAGGTCTCTTTGACTTGTTTTTTCTTCTTCAGATTTTTCTCCTAACTTCCTTGAAATATGTCGTGTAACGATATTTCTAACCAAACCTCTTTGTAGCTGTCATCTACATATCCCTGAGACATCTCTAATTTCTCTATAATTTTAGATCCTGATTCACTGTGCATTATTTATGAGCAATTACTTAAATTTTTTTTTTGCCCTTTAGAACGTTACTCTTAAGGATGGAACTTTATTTAATCATCCCTGAGTTCTAGCAATCTCTTGTTGTTAAGTGTCGTCAAGTTTTTCTGACTCATCTTGACCCTGTATATGGTTTCCAAAGAGCAGTTGGTGGCTTTAAACTGCCAATGTTGCAGTTAGCTGTCAAATGCTTATCCTACAATGCCACACCAGGACTCAATAAATCATTAAGAATTTTATTTGGACCATAACATTCTTAGTTATTGTAATGATAAGAAACTCTAAAAATTGTAACAGTGATAACATGGACATAGGTACTTCTTGACTGTATTTCCTCTATCACCCTCTTTATACCTTGATGCAGAGCCCTTGAAGTACTGGTATGACTCTGTAGGATAAGAACTGGACCACAAGGTTGATTTGAAACTCAAAGTTTTCCAGAGTGGCACATTCCTCATGAATCTGTCCTTTGGCCCAAATCCATTTTATTCTCATTACTTTCTCTTATTATTTGCATTTGTTAATCCATACTTAAAGTATAAAGCTACTTTGGAAGCAAAGGATAAAATTGGTCAAGAGGCAGATAATCTTAGTAATAATTTTTTTCCAAAAGGCCTCTTTATTTCTAATTTGGTATATTATCTGTTATAAAAGTTTTGTGTTAAAAAATAAATAAAAGAAAGATCAACAACTACCAATGAGTGAAACAAATGAAAAGGAGTACAAATAAGTAATTCATCAACTGGCCATCTAATTTTCAGGTTTGTTTTTTTGCCCCCATTATTTTGGTGATGGGATTATTTTAAAAAGAAAACCTGATGTCAGTCTGGAACGTGGTCTTAGTCTCATTATTTTATAAATAAATGAAATATGTTTGCTCTAATTTGTAGGCTAGGTCAAATGGGTACTGTTTGCAAGTTTGGGTGTTCTTGTGCATCTCCCCTCGCTTCATATCAGCTGGATGCTTCCTCACCTCTAGCCCTCTGTGGCTATGTCCTTGTTTGTGGGCTGAGGTTTCCCCAGGTCTCACCACACTTTGGACCAACCAGCCCTTTATCTTCTCTCTCTCATCTCCAGGTCAACGGGAGTCTGTGGAACATGGTTGAACTCAGCCCACCTCCTCACTGCTGCCTCTCCCCACTTCCACTCATCAGCAGACCAACATGGTTGCCAGCAAGCCCACATGCTTGTTCATGTGTTCCCTTTGAGTTTCAGTCTTAGAGGGGAGTCCATCCTGAAGGAACTTAATTGCTTTTTGATGGCTTTCCAGCAAAACAACCTGTTTGTTTTGTTTTTTTCCTGATGATCTTTCTTTAAAGATATATCCTCTGTCGCTCTAGCTGTTCCAGGCTGGTCTGTTTGTCCTTTCTAGTGGGAATGTCCCACCTCATAAGGTTCTGGATGAGGCTCAGGATTCCACCTAAGGTCCTGTACACTGCAAAGGCTCCTCAGGAGGCCTATTTCACTGGGCAAGCTCTAGAACACCCCCTTAGGCATTCCAATCAGTTATAGGCTGAAGATGGGCTTATAAGCTTTCTGTATTCCTGTTTCCCAACATTCCTTTCTATCCAATTCAAGTGCCCATTTTACAATAGTAGGCAAGGGACACGAATATACATAAGACGTCAAGTATCTTAGTATTATTTCCCCTCTTCAAACTATGCCTTGATCCCTGTATCACAGAGCCCTGTTGTTCCAAGGTTGACCATGTATCACCATTTACTCCCGTCCCATTTAGCCCATGCAAACCTGTCTCAGTGTTCCTCTATTTACCTTGTTCTTCCATCCCTATCCCCCTTCTTATGTACTGCCCTCCCTGACACTCAAACTATGATGTGTCTGCCCCTACCCTGTTCTCCACTGTTGCCTCCCTCTAGAGTAAGCCTTTCAATAGAGCTGCCATTCTGAATTTGTACTTCTCTTCACAGAGACCCTGAGTACAAAGGACATTCTCCACTCCTGGCTCTTCTTCCATGGTGATACTAGGCCCTCTCTCTCGGCGTGCTTGTCTTTCCATTTACTCCTGTAAGATAAAATGGGATTCAGATGACACCCAAGATATACTCCCCTTACATAGGATCAACACTGTGACCTGAGCAAGAAAGTTGCATGCCACATTAATCTTACTTCATTAGCTAAGGAAATATAACATAATTCTCATTAACATAACATAATTCTGCCTTATTAGTGCATGTCTTGTGTAGTTAAGTGCCATCAAGTCAGTTCTAACTCATAGCGACCCTGTATATGGCTTCTGAGGAGAAGCTGGTGGGTTTGAACTGCCGACCTTGTGGATTGCAGTAGAGGTCAGAATTTTTATGTGGTCACAAAATGAAGCTCAACCACACACTACTAGCCAAGTTGACATATATTTTTGGGTGGCACAATTCAGTCCATAACAATACCTAAATTCATTTCAAATAAGAGCCCATAATTTGTTTTTTCCCCTCGAAGCATTTAACCATGATTGTCCATTCTTCCCATGGAAAAGACTAGGAATGAATTACTGTGATTCATTGAACAGAATTCCCCTGTAAAGGAATATGTTACTTCGCAACAATAAATATTATTGTATTCTTACTTGTAGGATAACCACTGAACAGCTAATCACAAGGTCAGTGGTTCAAACCCACCAGCTGCTCTTTGGAAATCCTATAAAAGGTCACTATGAGTCAGTAGTGACTCAACAACACTTAACAACCACACAACATTTTATAACAGAATTTAATAACAGAAACTGAAGGTTTAAATTTTTCTGTTATCTATGGGGTAGGTAACATGCCTAATTGTTGAATCATATTCTGTTATACACATTTTCACAGATTTTGTTTCAGAGTGATTTTCAAATCTATATTTGTGAGTGAATATATTTTCTCTAGAGGACATCTTAAACATTGGATAAATTTAAAAAGTGATACAATGAAAGTTATAACAGGGTCATAATGACAATTTTTATGCTTGGTAAGTGCAAATGATGCAGGGATAAATATTTCCCATAGCACTTCTGAAATATACTTATCAAATGAAAATTTTAATTTATTTTTTGAATTCTTCCTTCTTTTTTTCCATAAATTACATGCACATACTTGGACTTATATTTCTATAAGCTGTTGCTGAAGAATGAGGGTGAGTCTTTTCTCAATGATTTAACAAATAAAATAGCTTACAAATCATATTGTCTGGGTATAAACCAAATGTTGCCTGACCAAACCTAACAGCCTGTTAAGACCGAGCTCTCCAACATCTCCTTTATAATTAAAAAGGATTTATTTGACATAAAATAAGTATATTCTAACTATATTGAGTAAAGCATATTATTTTTTCAAGTATTATATTTTGTGAAATAAAAAGTTTAGATCACCATTTCCTCCTAATGCTGGAGTTATTTCTCTGAAATAAAAATCTTGATGAAAACATGACTTCTAAACATTTCACTCACTCTTACATAATTATAACTCAATTGTAACACAAAATTACTTATTTAAAGAAATATATTATCATTTTCATAAAGTGATATTTTTGAACACCTTTCTAAATTTAAAGCTAGAAATTATGCTAACCTCATTATTAATGACTAGAGATAAACATTCTCATGAGTAAGTTCTTGATAACTTACTCCCTGCCTAGAAGTTACTGTTTGCATTATATTCCCTTTATGTTCAGATAATTCTGTGATAAACTTGTGATTTTTTATGAAAGGGTCAATTGTGTTTTCTCTGCTACCTTTGACCAACTGAATGAATATTTTCACATGAAAATAAAAGGAGTACAGAATATCTTCTTAGCCTCTAGATTTCCAGGGTACAACAATGATAGACAAAGAAACCCTACTATCTTTCAAAGTAAGTGCAATAGTGTACATTGACGAACATGAAAGAAACAACACCCTTTAGGTCCTAAAGACAGATGTTAGAGCTGAGATATTAGAGATCTTCTTACCCAACTTCCTAATTTTTACACATGAGAAGGAAAAAAAATGAGAGATAGAGAAGCCAACTGACTCCACCAAGTTATCAATAACCAG
>NW_006408606.1:9353913-9363055 GCF_000296735.1 Chrysochloris asiatica | reverse complement strand
ATTCCTCTTCAATTTGTTATTCCCAGCATAGTAAACCATGTGGTTGTCAGATTCAAATGGCTAACCAGTCTATTTCAGCTCACAGCCTTGGAAACCCTTTGCAGGGTCGCTATGAGTCAGAACCGGCTCCAGGGCATATAACAACAACAATTCCTAAGATATTGATGCTTATGTGTTCCATTTCATTTTTGACAATTTCCAATTTTACTACATTCATACTTTGTAAATTCCATGTTCTGATTATTAATGGATGTTTACAGCTGTTTCTCTTCATTTTGAGTAGTGCCTCATCCACAAATGAGGGTCCCACGGGTTTTACTCCCACGGGCTTTACTCTATTCTCGTCATCTGAGGTAAACTCTACTTTGAGGAAGCAGCTTTTCCCCAGTTGCATTTTGAGTGACTTCCAACCTGAAGAGTTCATTTTCCAGCATATATCTGACAGTGTTTCTCAGCTGCTCATAAGGTTTTCAGTGAGTAAATATTCAGTAGTTTGTCTTTCATTCTTCCTAGTCTGTATTCATCTGGAAGCTCATCTAAAACCTGTCCACCGTGGGTGGCACTGCTGGCATTTAAAATACCCAGGGCATAGCTTTCAGAATCACAGCTACTCACAAGCCATCACAGTTCGACAAACTGATAGATGAGTGGTGTCAAGAAATTTGGAAGACTATACTAAGAAATTTGGAAGACTATGCCAAGAAATTTGGAACACAACTCTCTGGCCAACTGATTGGAAAAGATCCGTATTCCAAAGAGAGGTGACTCAAAGGAAAGTGGAAAAGATCAGACGATATCTTAGATATCCAATTTGAGTAAAGTTTTACTAAGGTAATACAGAAACGGCTGCAAGCATACATTGACAGAGAACTTCCAGAGGTTCAAGGCAGATTCAGAAGAGGATATGGAATGAAGGATATCATTGCTGATGTCCAGTGGATCTTGGCTGAAAGCAGAGACTACCAGAATGATGTTTACCTGTGCTTTATTGACTATGCAAAGGTTTTCGATTGTGTGGATCATGACAAGCTATAGATAACATTGTGGATAATGACTATTCCAGAACACTTAATTGTGCTTGTAAGGAATCTGTATATGGACCAAGAAGCAGTTATTTGAACAGAACATGAGAACACTGAATGGTTTAAATTTAATAAAGTTGTGCGACAGGGTTGTATTCTTTCACCATACTTATTCAACCTGTATGCTGAGCAAATAATCCAAGAAGCTGGTTTCTATGAAGAAAAACATGGTGTCAGGATTGGAGGAAGACTCATTCACAACCTGCGATATGCAGATGATACAACCTTGCTTGCTGAAAGTGAAGAGGACTTAAAACATTTACTGATGAAGATCAAAGAGCACCTTTGGTATGGATTGCATCTCAATGTAAAGAAAAAAATCCTCACCACTGGACCAATAAATAACATTCTTATCAACAGGAAAAAGATTGAAGTTGTCAAGGACTTCATTCTTGGATCAACCATCAACTGGAAGCAGCAGTCAAGAAATCAAACAATGTATTGCATTAGGCAAATCTTCACCACAAGATCTTTTTAAAGTGTGGAAGAGCAAAGATATTAGCTTGAGGACTAAGGTGTGCCTGACCCAAGCCATGGTGTTTTCAATAACCTCATATGCATGCAAAAGCTGGGTGTGAATAAGGAAGACTGTGGAAGAATTGATGTATATGAGTTGTGTTGGAGGAGAATATTGAAAGTGCCATGGGCTGTCAAAAGAACCAACAGATCTGTGTTGGAAGAAGTACAGCCAGACTGTTACTTGGAGGCCAGGATGGCCAAATGTCATCTCTCCTACTTTGGACATATTGTCAAGAGGGACCAGTTGCTGGAGAAGGATATCATGTTTGGTAGGGTGGAGGGTCAGAGAGAAAGAGGAAGACCCCACAAGATGGATTGGCAAAGTGGCAGCATCAATGGGCTGCGGCATGGCAACAATTGTGAGGTTGGCCCAGGACTGGGCAGTGTTTCGTTCTGTTGTACATAGGGTCACTATGAGTCGGTAGCAACTCAATGGCACCTAAAAACAACAGCAACATAGGCCATTTATTTTCATTACTGTATAATACTCAATATTGTTGTTTTTGTTGTTAAGTACCGCTGAGTCAGTTCTAACCCTTAACGACCTCGTAAAGGATTTCCAAGGCTGTAAATCTTTAGGGGAGCAGAAAGCCTTATGTTTCTCCCGTGGAACCGCTGGTAATATTGAACTGCTGACCTTGAGGTTAGCAGCCCAAATCGTAACCACTATGCTACCAGAGCTCCTTCAATACACAATGATAAATATATCACTATTTTTTATTCTTTTATTGATAGACATCAAGGTGCTTTTGTTTTGTTTTGTTGGGTTTTTTGCTTTGCTAGTATAAATATTTGAGTCCTATTGTAGCCCTGTGGGCTAATGCGCTAGACTGCAAAATCATTTGAACCACAAGGTCTGTGGTTCAAGTTCACCAGCCACTTCTTGGAAACCATATACAGACAAGGTCGCTATGGGTAGGAAATGACTCGACAGCAATTAACAACGACAACAAGTACAAATAGTGCTGTTTTGATTATTTTTGTACAAGTAACCTGATATGCATGTATGTGAACATATCTAAGGTAATGACCTTCAAACTGAGAGGTATGTGTAAACGTATACCTAAAGAGTGTCAGGCACAGGTAGTGTTAAGAGAATCAGTAGTGTTTCCTCAACTTCTCCATGTGCTCTTTCCTAAAACTGACCTGCTTAAGAAGATGCTTGAAGACTAGGCAGTATATCCATTTTCCTTTCCCATCTCTCCTTTTGAAACTGTGCTTTTCCCATTTTACAACAGAAATCCATGTTTGTCACCATTCCTGAATTTCATTTAGTGCACCTCCTAACGTGTGGCTTAGGAGTCCTGGTGTGGTGCTGTAGGATAAGTACTGGAGTACTACCTGCAAGGTTGGCTGTTCAGATCCACCAGCTGCTCCCTGGGAACCCTATGCATTATCATTGTTAGTTGGCATTTAACAACAACAAAGAGTGGTAAAAGTACAACTTCAAATTTAAAAGTTGGTAAAACCTTCTTTAATCAAGATACCATAAATCATCAGTGGGTGTCATTCTTTTACCATCTTGTACTGTTCTGTTAAGAAAGCATTTTTGCTTATCTTAGATGTTCTAAATTCAGATATACATAGAGTCAGGTGATGGGAATGATAGGAATGAAGACAAGTTCTATTTAGCAACCATCCTCCAATAATTGTCTAAGAGTACAGTGCTCTTGGGGATGAATCCCAGGAGAACTAAGCAAATTAGCATCCTTAGGTTTCTGTCTTTGTAACTTTCATCAGTTATGAAAAATTATCAGCCAATATCACTAACCCTTATACATCCTCTCCATTCTTTTTTTTTCTGTGACTTTAATTGGGTGTTTGTTCAACCTTCTCATTCTACTCTCTATGTCTCTTAACACTTCCTTTAATCATTTTATGTCCCTGTGCTCAATTCTGGACAATTTCACTATTTTTTATTCAACAAATATTTATTTGACACTTACTAAGTGGCAAGCACTGTTCTAGATACTTGAGTACCTTAATGAACAAACAAATAGATCCTTCTCAAGAGGGTCTTATATTTAAGGAGACAAAAATGGGAAACTGACTATAAATGATAAATATAATAGATGTGTTTGTTATACAGAATATAGAAAACAAGTAGAGTAAGGTCATTATTATTATTGGACATTTACCAATGGAGTTTTATTTGCAATGATTATTTATTTAAATTTTTTTCAATGTTCTGTTAGATTATTTTTCAAACCTGTCTGGTCATTTTTGAAAGTTTCATATTTTTTGCTCATTTTCTTAATTCTACCTGCATGAGTTAAGAAATAATTTTATCAATGAAATTAACTCCTGCATGGGTATTCTATATTGTGGAATTTATAACTGCAATATTGAAAGTCTTGGAGATTACTACATCTGTTTGTATATTATTTCTGCTCCTTTTCACACATGGTAGCTTTCCCCTTGTATGATAATTTATTATTTTTGTTATTGTGGTTTTGTATTAGGTTGAATCTGTGGAAATTCTAAGGTCCTACAAATGGGACTGAGGAATCCTGGTGTGGCGCTGCAGGATAATGCGCTGGATGTCAAGGTCAGTTTGAACTGCTACTCGGGGTCACTAAGAGTCTGAACCAGCTGGATGGCACTTAACAACAACAAAATGGGACTGAGCCTTGATGAGACAATGTAGGATAAACACTGGACTCATAACCACAAGGTTGGCAGTTTAAACCCACTAGTTGCTCTCAGAAAACTTATGTAGGGTTGCTATGAGCCAGAACTGACTCGATGACACAGGACAACAAAATGGGGTTGTTTATATTCAGAGAGAATTTGAGTTTTCTTCTGTTGAGAGCCAGAAGACACTGCTAATCTGAAATAATTTGAACTTTCTGAGGCTCAAATATTAAATGAAATCTCAAGTGAATCTCTCACTGGGAGGTTGAAGTTGGGATGAGAATTAGGTTTAGTTATTTGATCTCAATGCAATATGGACAGTTTTTTCAATAATGGCACAAGAGTACTAACAGTTTACTTCTCATCATTTCCAATTTGGCTCACTATTTATTTTTATTTTATTTTATTTTTTTATCTTTCTGGGGAAGGGTGTTGACTCTGTGTCATGCCTCATTTCTAATAAGCCATTCAATTGTTTAAAAATTAACCGAGGAACTGGTAGTATTCAACTGGATGATGGTCTTTCAGAGTCATACGGTTATTCATCTCTAAATTACCTTTCCAATTTCTGTCCTGCCACTTTCTAACAACTCAAGATCTGGTGGCACTTTGGGCAAGGCGTTGGGCTGCGAACCACAAGATTGTCAGGTCAAACTCACCAGTGATTCCATGGGAGAAAGATGAGACTCTCTGCTTTATTAAAAATTTATAGTTTCAGAAACCCTGTATAAGACCACTACGAGTTGTAATTAAGTAGGTGGCAGTGGGTTTGGTTTAGCTTGTACTTGCTAAGTCAGCATCCTTCCCTCACCACACTTCTACCTCCGACTCTTAGCATACCTGTACCTAGATGCTTTGAGACTATCACCTTCATGCTCATCCAACCCTACTCCCAAGAGATGAACTTGCCCCCTTTCTTTGCTGCATAGAGAAATCCTATCTATCTCTACCAATTATAAACCAAGTGTAAAGTCACCTGCTATAGAAACCTCTCCTAAACTCCATGCCTCACCTTCTACTTCCTTTGTGTTTTGATAACATCATCTCTGATACTTTAATTCACTACCATCTGTCTGTTGGATTGTATTGGTTTGTGTGTAATTATGATGCTGAAAGTTATGCCACCAGTATTTCAAATATCAGCAGGGTCACCCATGGTGGACCAGTTTCAGTGGCACTTCCAGACTAAGAAGAAAGACCTGGAATATAACTTCTAAAAATTAGACAATGAAAACCTTATGGATCACAACAGAATGCTGTTTGATATTGTAATCATGAGCCTGCACACAAAATACACAGTGATCACAACAATGGCCTTCAGTAAACTAATGATCATGAAGATGGTACAGGACTGGGCAGTATTTCATTCTGTTGTACGTGGAATCACCTTGACTCCATGGCCATTAAGAACAGCTATGATAGGAGTCCTGGTGTGGCGCTGTGGGTTAATGCGCCAGACTGCAAAGCCGTTTGAACTGCAAGGTCGGCAGTTCAAGCTCTCCAGTCACTACTCAGAAACCCTGTATAGGGTCGCTATGGGTTGGAATGGACTCGAAGGCACTTAACAACAACAACAACAACATAATAATCCAATAGAACATTGGGGTTACTTGCATACAGATCAGTCAAGGATTCAATGCCCCTCATCATGGTACATATCCTAATATGGAGTAAACCAAATCAAATTCACTGCCATCAAGTTGACTCTGACTCAGCGATCCTATAGGACAAAGTAGAACTACTCCACAGGGTTTCTGAGGCTGTAAATATTTATGGAAGTAAACTGCCTCATCTCTTTCCCATGGAGTAGCTGGGGGATTTATAGCTGCTTAGCATCCAGATGACCCACTGCACCACCAGGATTCCTAATAATGCATATTGTTGCTGTTAAGTGCCTTTCAGTCAGTTCCAACTCATAATGGTCTTGTATAGGGTATCCAATGATGCAAATCAGCTGGAGCAGAAAGCCTCATATTTTTCCTGTGGCATGACTGGTGGGCTCAAATGGCCAACCTTGTGATCGTTGTTGTTAAGTGCTGTCGAGTCGGTTCTGACCCATAGCGACCCTGAACAGGGTTTCTGAGGCTGTAAATCTTTACAGGAACAGAAAGCCTCATCTTTCTCCCACGGAGCAGCTGGTAGTTTCGAACTGCTGACCTTGCGGTTCACAGCCTAATTTGTAACCACTACACTACCAGAGCTCCTTAACCTTGTGATTAGCAGATCATCCTACAGAGCCACTGCGTTCTCCCACATTGTGTAGTCATAACCTATTATGTGAATCCTCCACTCAGCAATGAAGTCTTTGAATCTTGAAGATTAAGTTTTGCTCTTGTATCTGTACGATGTTGCATAATACCTCACACCATGATTTATTTTTAATTTTCAATTTTTACATTGAAGTATAACATAATTCTAAAAAGTACATAGGTCACATATGTACAGCTCAATAAATCTTCACAAATTGAATTCCACTGCAACTAGAATAAATCAAGAATCAGAACATTGCTCCAGAATCTTTTCTCATGTTCCTTTCCACTCACTATATTTCGAACTTTATATAAATGGAATCATACAGTACATGTTCTTTTTTGTGTCTATATTTTTGCTCAATATTATGCTTGTGAGATTCTAAAGACTTAAAAAAAATAAGTAATATTGCAGTATCTAAGATTTAAATCAATGTGTATGAGATGCTTTCTATATTATAAGAAGGCAGCTCTTATAGGACATGAGTTAAATTTCTGACTAATCGAGATGAGGGTTTCATGCTCATCACTCTTTCTCTTATGTCTAACTGAATCTAATTTTATTCTGTGGTCTACTCCTTACTAGGAGTCCTGATGTGGTGCTGTAGGATAAGCACTTGACTGCAAGGTAGGTTTGAACCACAAGGTCGGCAGTTCAAACTCACCCACTGCTCCTTGGAACCCTATACAGGGTTGCCATGGGTTGGAATTGACTCAACGGTACTTAACAACAATAACAACAACCCCTGGCTCATATGTAGTCCATGTGATTTCATGTGTGAGATGAATTTTTTCTCCTATGTCAATAATTGACTCAAAATGAGAGTTCCATTTGGTCCAATGATACTTGTGAGTGGTTGGCTGGGGTTTCAGGGCAAGCTTTTGTCCCCTCTTTTAGGAATGCTTCCAGAAGTGACCCTCTCATTTATGTTTTAGATGTTGTAAATGTGATTATTAATTCAAAAATGACTGCAAGCATACATTGACAGAACTTCCAGAGGTTCAAACCAGATTCAGAAGAGGCTGTGAAATGAGGGATATCATTGCTGATGCCTGACGGATTTTGGCTGAAAGCAGAGAATAGCAGAAAGATGTTTACCTGTGCTTTATTGACTATGCAAAGGTTTTCCATTGTGTGGATCATGACAAGCTATGGACAACACTGTGGAGAAGGACTATTCCAGAACAATTCATTGTACTCATGAGGGACCTGTACATAGATCCAGAAGCAGTTGTTGGAACAAAACAAGAGAACACTGAATGGTTTAAAATTAGGAAAGGTGTGCACCAGGGTTGTATTCTTTCACCATACTTATTCAACCTGTATGCTGAGCAAATAATCCAAAAAACTGGGTTATATGAAGAAGAACATGGCATCAGGATTGGAGGAAGACTCATGAACAACCTGTGATATGCAGATGACACAACCTTGCTTGCTGAAAGTGAAGAGGACTTTAAAATACTTACTGTTGAAGATCAAAGAGCACAGCCTTCAGTATGGATTGCATCTCAATGTAAAGAAAACAAAAATCTTCCCCACTGGATCAATAAACAACATCCATATTAAAGTTTTCGAAGACTTCATTTTGTTGAGATTAACCATCAACACTCCTGGAAGCAGAAGTCAAGAAATAAATGATGTACTGCATTAAGCAAATCTGCTGCACAAGATCTTTTAAAGTGTTGAAGAGCAAAGATGTCAGTCTGAGGACTAAGATGCACCTGACCCAAGCCATGATATTTTCAATAACCTCATATGCATGTGAATGAAAGCTAGACAATGAGTGAATAAGGAAGACTGTAGAAGAATTGATGCTTTTGGATTATGGTGTTGGAGGAGAATATTGATAGTGCCATGGGCTGATAAAAGAATAAACTGATTTGTGTTGGAGGAAGTACAGCTAGAGTGCTCCTTGGAAGCCAGGAGCAGTTTTAGGACATATTATCATATTTAGGACATATTATCAGGAGGGACCAGTCCCTGGATAAGGATATCATGCTTGATAAAGTAGAGGGTCAGAGAGGAAGAGGAAAACTCCCAATGAGATGGATTGGCATAGCATTGCAGCAATGGGCTTGAACGTAGCAAAGATTGTGTGGTTGGCACAAGCCGGGAAGTGTTTTGTTTTGTTTTGCATAGGATCGCTATGTATCAGTATGGACTCATTGGCACCTAATAGCAAGAACAGCAAGTATGATTAGAGGTTCAGATCTCTAAGGCTACTCCCTCACTAGCCTGGAGAATAAAGCTAATGCAAAGAGAATACAGCTAAGGAATACAATGAAACAGAACCCAGTGTACTGGATTAAATCATTCTATCTCTGCCCTCTCATTGGTTTTCCAGTTATATGATCCAGTGAATTTTATTACTCTAGGTACCGACTTTATGGCACCTAAAAACAACAACAGGTCAGTTTTTATTTTTAAATATTGCCAATTACAAATATTGTAACTAATATATGTCCTAGTGAATTGGATGGTTATCTAGAAGGCACATTTAACTGAAAGGAAAGTGATGTGAAGCTTTGGTCTTGTGACGTTGTTGTTGCTGTTGTCAGGTACCATTGAGTCGGAACCGACTTATAGTGACCCCATGCACAGCAGAACGAAACAATGTCCGATCCTGGGCCAACCCCACCACCGCTGCCACACTTGAC
>NW_006408606.1:9343203-9349403 GCF_000296735.1 Chrysochloris asiatica | reverse complement strand
ATTTTTATTCCATCAATTCCTGGTGCCTTGTTCTTTGCCAATTCCTTCAATGCACTTTGGACTTCCTCCCTGAGTATCATTGGCTCTTGTTCATATGTTCATTGGCTCTTGGTCTTGTGATAGGATTCAGAAATGAGGTAGTAAGGAGGGGATGGGGCATGGGATGGAAGATGTGAGGTCTAGCCTGGGTATGAGAAGGGAATTGGAATCACTCAAGAACTCATTGTTTGATACATCCAGAGTACTCTGTGAGTGTATTGATGTAGACGTGGGGCATTGAGTAACTGAAGAACAGTTAATACTGGATGTGGTGGATCACTGAGGACCCTGTGTTTACTTGCAAGCAGAGCTTTTTCTTCTGCCTCTTCCATGGAAAAACCAACAGTGTTGTGGCCTTAGGTAGATACCAACAGAGTTCTTTTCAGAGGACAGGGATTGCAATGACTGGTGGGTTGTCAGATTTTTGTGACATTATGAATTCAAGATGATAAGGATTCTCAGGTAATGGACATGAAGTGTAGCACCTGGATGGCCTGACTTGCTGGTGTTTCCCCAACACCATAATGTGATAATGAGTACAATGAGAGTGACAGGAAAGGGTTCTTTGGCTGAAGGAGCAGGTATTCTGTTGTTTGTTTCTTTCTTAGAGATAATAGTAATTAATATTGACCTTCAGGACTGAGAAAGTATGCCCAGAGACCCTGGAGTTCAAGGAAAGAGGACCCTTGTCAGGCGGGAAGGACATTTTGCAGTTATGTGAGGTAGAGCCTCAGAGTTATTTAAGATAAAAATTACAGGGAAAATGTTTTTTTCTGCTCTGAGGTGAGAAAGTAAGATGGATCAGTTACGCTGATGGAGTACCAGTGAGACTTGGTGATCAAGATGACATCTGACTTGACCTGTGAAGAGAAGAGAATTTACACTTAAAGAAATAGGGAGGATGGCTCAGTTAAAGAGCACTAGAAATACAGTCAAAGGCAGGAAAGTGCAGAGAGAATCTAGGAAGAGTAAGTAGATCAATTGGACTCTACCAGAGGATGCAGGACGGTGAGGAGTGCATAGTAAAGTCGGAAATCCAAGTTTTATTCGTTTCTGGTTCTTGTTTATAATGGACATTCTTAGGTGAGGGTAAACAAAGCTAGGAACCAGATTTATTCATGGACTCCTCTTTTGGGCTTTTCAAAGTGCTATGTGAAACCTCCATATTATAAAATGCAAAACTAATAAAGTGTGGTTGGCTTTCAAACTTTACCCAATTTGTTTTCTCTCAGATTCTCCCCCAACCCCAGGAGCCACAGGGCAGGGTAAGGGAAGGAGCAGATGTCTGGGAGAGATAAGGCAGGGGTGAGAAAGGAGAAAGCAAGGTGGCAGGATGGGAGGAGGCAGGTTTGAATTTAAATTTTGATGGACTAAAGAGACCCTGGATGAAACAGAAATGGAAAGGGAGAAAGTGAAGAGGGTGGGTTGTATCCAGATAGAGGAGTGTTATGAATGCTTCAGAAGAGATCTGAGCTTTATTTTATAGGTAATCAATAACGATTCAAGTTTTTAAAAAACATGTCAGGGATAATATTGAAGCTAGGCCTCAGAATGATTCAAATCTGGATGGACTAGAATAGGCAAAGACAGCAAGTGGAAGACCAAGTTGGAGTCAAACACAATAGAATGTGGACAGGAAATGAAGACCTAAATGAGAGTTGTGATGATGAGCTGTCAAGAAACTAGAGACTTGACAGAGGTCAAATTGACATGAATTGATACATGATTGAGTATGAGTAATGCTTGAGTGAGAGGAGCTGGGTCACTGACACAAAGTCTGGTCCCTGAGATTGATAAATTTTTCACACCATGTTGCATCTTCCTCATAAGCATCTTGCTATGAAATGATTCCCAATTTGCAGGCTATGTTTGGAATATACTTGTAACAAAACAAAATGAATAAAAAAAACCCCAAAGTGATGAAATACTGTGTGTAAAAACAACAACAATTGCCTGAAACAGACTCTATCTCTGGAAGCTAAAGGTAGTGCCTCTGGCCAAAAACTCCCCATGCATTCTAGTAGTAGAGAATAGAAAGAAACACATGTTTGGAGCTCCTGGCACCTTCACTGTCCTCCCAACTCACTATCACAACTTGTCAGAATACAGTCAGAGCCAAACAATTGACGATACATTTTTTCTTTCTTTCTTTCTTTCTTTCAGAATTTGGTTTATTGGCTGGAGTGCTTTCATTTTCTGAGTAGGAAAACTGAACTTGGAACTGTCTCCAAATCACAGTTCTCTTAGGATGCTTAAAAGCTTTCTTGATGACAATAGAGGTAACAATACCCCTATAAAGTATAATTTATAAAAATAATTATGCCAACATCTTCTTTTACTGAGGGAAAACTAGAAACTATGGTTATAGTGCCTAGATTCTTGATTACATCACTTGCTCCATAAATATTTGTAAGTATCAGGAAAAGATTGTAACAAAAAGAAAAAAAATCCTAAAATGGAAGCAATCCCAAGCAGTGATAGAATCTTAAAAGGTATGATGCCAGGAGAGTTATCTTATTCTCAGTTAACTGGAAAATAAATATATCTTATAGAAAAAAAAATAAAGAAGATAGGGTAGCTATTCCTGAGGAGTAGTTATTATACTCGTTTAAGATTTAGCTCAAGAGTTGAGAGTAATGTTAGAGGAAAATTACAATTTTGGGAGATTGTAAACAGATTTTCAAATTACTCATCTCCTTCAATTATGTTAGATTCAAGGGCATCGTTGGGAATTTATGAGGGATCCCAAAGGCCCATAATTTAGGTTAGAGCTCCTCACAAAGACTGCTTAATTGTGACTGGAGTGTAGTTTTATGTAATCTAAAGTAGTTCAATTGATAGAGCCCATAATAATTAGAATAACCACCTAACCTGCAATGATAACCTTGAATACCTCAAGTGGAATTTACATTATAGCAAATCCTCCATAGCACCAGAAAAGGAACATTTAATGCAGAGCAGCTAATAATGTGTAATAAAAAGAAAAACATTAAGTAGTAATGAGAAAGTGAACCCCAAATCATTCTTCTAAAGCCATCATTTTATTGTGCAAAGATGCTGGAAAATTACCAAAAGGAAATGGAAATACATAGTTCCACTTTTATTGCATTACAAGGGAAAAAAATGCTTAACTGCTGCAAGAAGATGTGGGAGACAAATGAATTTTGTGCCAAAACATGAAGGTAATAATATACCTCTGAAAAGTCAATGTCTCCACTGTGATTGAAACTGTTGTAGCTTATAGTACATGCCTTGGTAAAAAGCAAAAAGTGAACAAAAAGCTTAAGTAATTATCATTTATCTATATTTTAATGTGCAAATAAGGAAAAAGGGCATAAACTAGCTAAAATTCACATCCAAACACATCAAAGAATTCTTAAAAATAATTCATCATGAGAAGAGTAACAAAATATCACTACCCTGAGTCTAATCTAAAAATCAATGATAAAAGTCCTTCACTATATAGAAAAATCACTTATTACTTATTTCCTTTGCCATCATTCATAAAGTAATGACTACAGGAATCTAAAGTTCCTTCACTTGCCTTCCTCTTTTCTCACTTCCCTCCCTCTTTCTCTTTTCTTTTTTCTTTCTTCTTTCCTTCTGTCCTTCCTTTCTTCTGTTCTTTGTTTTTTTAAAAAATGTAATAGTTGAGGATTCAAAAGACTTGCTAGCTATATATAACAAATGACCCCAAAGCTTAATGGTTTAAAATAACAGCCACTTAGTTAGAATTCCTGGTGTGGCACTGTAGAATCAGCACTGGACTGTTAACTACAAGGTTGGCAGTTCAAATCCATTAGCTGCTCCTTGGAAACCCTATACAGGGTCCCTTTGAGTCTGAACCTACTCTAGGGCACTTAACAACAACAACAGTTCGCTCATTGTTTTGCAAATCAAGTTGCCAATTTAGACTGGTCTCACCTGGGATTCTTCATTCAAGTCAAGAGGCTATGTTGTGACTGGGAAACTCTTTCTGGAGCTTGCTGGCTATCAGCTGGGAACCTTCAACTCTTGTCCATAAGGTCTCTCATTCTCTAACAGACTAGGCATGCTTATGATGGAAGCAAAAGTCTAAGAGAAATTGGAAGCATGCAATGGTTCTGGAGGTCAAGGCTTAGAACTGACATATGGGCGGGTACTTCTGCTACATTCTCTTGACCAAAGCAAGTCAGTCATTTGGCCATCTCAGATTAAAGAAGGTTAAAATAGACTTCTCCTCCCATCAAGAGGATGAATACAACTGTTGTTAAGTGCCATCAAGTCAGTTCCTATTCATAGCAACCCTGTACAGGGTCTCTAAGGAGCAGCTGGTGGGTTTGAACTGCCACCCTTGTGGTTTGCAGTCCAGTTTTGATCTTACCATGCCACAGGGAGGTTGTTAATTGGGACCATCAATGTCATCAATATACCATACTAGCAACTGTTCTTGTAACACTTTAAAGTATTATAATCTTGGTATTTCTATTTTATCCAGACTTTTTGATCAAGAATGAATTGGTGGTGGTGTGATGTAGAGTCAGTTCCAACTCATAGCAACCCTGCATTGGGTTTCTGAGGTTGTAAATCTTTACTGGAGCAGAAAGCCTCATCTTTCTCCCACGGAACAGCTGGTAGTTTTGACTGCTGATCTTGAGGTTAGCAACCTGACTCATAACCACTATAAATTATATTATGTTAAATGCCATTTAGTCATGTGTTGAGATAAACGTGGCTTGAGATCTTTCTCAATTGACCCATATTATAAATTATCTTAATTGATTTTCTAACATTGCACCTTCTTTGCATGCCTTGATAAAGTTTTGTTGTACGTTTATTGTTAGTGTTAACTTTTTTTATCTGTTTATAATGATCCGTAGTTTTCCTCTTTGTACTGCATTTGTTAGATTTTGGTAGGAAAGCTATAAATCTCTGTCAGAGTAAAGTTTCCAAAAAGATTTTGAGCTGTCAAACATTTACCGTTGACTGATAAAATAATCAAGTTCTTAAATCCATTCCACAATTCACTCTCCAGATTTTCCCAGCTTCCTTATAATTCAAATACACCTCTGTTTTACTGATTTGTAGTTTCTGACATGGTTCCCAGTCACTTCCTGATATGCATGCTCTTGTGTAATGTCCTCTTTTTGAGTATGGCCAGGACTGTGACTTGGTTTTTTGTCAATAGAATATGACAAAGAAGATGCAGTGCAATGTCATTTCCTCATTAGATTACATAAGATAGTGACTTCTGTCATGTTAGAAGACTCCCTTGTAGGCTTTGACAGAGCAAGTTGTCATGTTGAAGAGGCCCACATGACAAAAAAAAAATTAAGATACTCTTGCTGACAGCCAAGTAGGAACTAAGATTCTCAGCCTTAAAGAACTGATACTCTACCAATAGCCAGGATTTTCTCTAATCAAGTCTTCACCAGAAACCTCATTACTGGCTAATACCTTAATTGCAGCATTTTGTGACACCTGGAAGCAGAGAACCCAACTAACTGTGAGGTGATAGATGTGTACAGTTTAAGTCCCTAAATTTTGTTCAGCTGTAATGATACTGTTATTGCTAAGTGCTGCTGAGTCAATTGTGACCCTGTATAGCTCCAGGTGAGTTGCCACCTCCGACCTTGTGTTTCAAACTGACCTTACGGTCAAGTGCTTATCCTAGAGTGTCACACCAGGATTTCTCGGCAATAACAGGTAACTACGTATGAGAGGGAGTCAAAAATTATCCACACTCTGGCTGTAGAATTTATTTTGATCAACTTTTAGAAAAAACAATTGCATCACTTTTCGACATATTTTTTTTGCTTTTGAATACACTTTGTCCAGTTTGTCAACAAGCTTTCATATTCCCTTATTAAAAAATGTTTTAGGCTGAGCTGTGAGACATGAATGTACTGCTGCCTTCACTTCATCAGAAGTGAATCTTCATTTCAACTTGAAGGGCTGCTTTTAGGGGACCACACAGGTGAAAGTTGGAGGGAGTAAGATCAGGACTATAGGGAGAATGCTTTAACACCTCAGAGTGAAGTTTTTGCAGCATCAACAGTGTGGGCAGATGCTGGGGACAGCATACGCAGACCCTGGGTTGATCAGTGGCGGCCCCATTGAACCACCTCTGAATATTATCAGTTTAACCCAGATGCTCTTCTTCCTCCTGAAAGTATAGCTCT
>NW_006408606.1:9341001-9342407 GCF_000296735.1 Chrysochloris asiatica | reverse complement strand
GCTGATGGTTGACTTTTGAACTTTTCCTTGGTTGTCAATTGAGGATGTTTCCATTCCATATTTTGCTATTTACTCACAGGCTTGTAGTGTGAATCCATGTCTCATTTTTTGTGTGCGTGTGTAAGTTTTTATTGTGAACTGAGTGATAGCTTACATGGGAGAACATCGACTTTATACCATTGTTTCATTGCAATGATTACAATATCCTCCATGCATCATCATTCAACAGTATTTGCTTCCATTCTCTTTGGTTTTTTTTGGGGGGGAGGGGGGAGAGATGTACACAAAAACACTCAGAAATATATAATATTTAAAGAAACAAAGGGCATATTCTGCAAGCCTGCTTCCTGGTTGCCAGCACCCAGTCCCTCTCTTTCCAGGAGTTAAGAGTCATCAGCTGCTCTCTTTCTTCATGTCCTCATCTCTGCCTCCATCTCTGGTGTTGCTGCTTCTCTGGATTGGCTCTTGCATTCCACTTGCGCTCTTCTCCCTTGATAATCCTAGGGTTCTCTGTTCTGGACTGTAAGATTAACTACTCCCTCATTTTTTTTTTCAGTAGTATAAGCCAATTTATTGTAGCTTTTTAAAAAAGTTTTATTATGAATTATGTGTTAGTTTAAATGGGTGAACATTGTCTTTACATTCATTCTATCATGTTTGTGCTTAGATCCTTATTTACCTCTGTCACATTTAGCCCAAGTAAACCTGCCTAGCTATTCTCCCTTCCATCTTATTTTTCCTTTCCCCTTCCTCTTCTATTGTATTATTGCTCCCCACCACTGCAGCACCAAACTATCCTGTGTCTATTCCATACCCTGTGTTCCACTCTCCTGTGCCTATTCCCTATCCTGTGCTCCACCTCTCCTTCCTCCCCCTCACCCCACCCCATACACCCCAGTAACCAACAAAAAAATAAAAATAGTAAAAGATACATTTTTTTCCCCTTTTAGTGTGGATGCTTTTACTTAATCTTTTATAATAATGGCTCTATGCCATATTTCTCCTTTTGTGACTGACTGATTTCACTCAGAATAGTGTCCTCAAGGTTCATCTATGTTATGAGGTGGCTTGCTGCTTCCTTGTTGTTCTTCAGGGTAGCGTAATATTCCATTGTGTGTATGTACCAAAGTTTTTTTATCCATGGGCACTTAGGCTGTCTTCATCCTTTTGCTATTATTAGTGCTGCTATGAATATTGATGTGCATATATCTACTTTTGTTATGGGTCATATTTCTTATGGATAAATACCAAGTAGAGGAATTGCTGGATCATAAGTTATCTCTATTTCCAACCTTCTGAGAAAGTGCCATATTGTTTTCCAGAGTGGTTGGACCATTTTGCAATCCCACCAGCAATGTAGAAGGGTACCAGTCATTCCACATCCTCACCAACACTTATTGTCCTCT
>NW_006408606.1:9328626-9335539 GCF_000296735.1 Chrysochloris asiatica | reverse complement strand
CCTTCTTGAATGTTTATCTTCTCATCCTTCAAGTAGTTAGGAAAATTTTCTTCCAGAAGCTTTTCCACTATCTCCTCTGTGGACTTCTGTGATTCTTCTTCTTCCAGAATTCCAATAATTCTGAAGTTATTCCTCTTCATGTTATCCAGCATGAATCTTAGGTTCTCTTCAGATTTTTTTTATCCATCTTTCTGTTTGCTTTTCTATATTAGCAGTATTGAGAGATTTGTCTGCCAGCTCACTGGTTCTGGCTTCCATCTCTTCCATTTTGCTCCTTTGCTCTTTCAGTGTATTGTCCGTTTCTGATAATTATTAATTATCTAGACTTCTTTTTGCAGGTTTTGGATTATTTCCAATGCCGTGTCTACCTTGTTTAATTGTTCCTGTAGCACTTTCCTGACTTCTTCCTTATTTTCCTACACCCCTTTTTAGAGCATTTGAATTTGTTTCCATATTATTCTTCTGAATTCCTTCTCAGGCTGATCCAGAGCCTGCTCTTCTACTCAAAAGTCTGTGTCTGCTTCCAGCTCATTTGCCTCAGTTACTTTTTTCTGTTTTTGGACATGTGTTGAGATCCTTAATTGTGTTTTCTTGTGACATTTTCAACAGTTATGTGAGTTTTTAATGCTTAAATGATTGTATTTTGCTTTGTTGTTAAGCTTGTTGAGGGTCTTCTGGTGGATATGTTCTGGAAATAGGCTTCCCTTTTCATGTACAATGCCTAGCAGCTGGTTTTGGCTGTTGTCCAGATGGTGGGGTACTATAGGGTATGGTTGTAGCTTGGCTATATTGGCACAGTTGCTGTCTCTTCTTGGGTAAGAAGGGGGAGAAAACTCCAACTCCTGGGAGAAAAGTGAGGCCAAAAGGACCAAAGACAGAAACGATATTAAAACAGAGACAGAAGCCACCAATCAAAAACAAAAATAAATTTGTGACTGACACTGTCCACTGGCCTTTACTGTGCAAAGGGTCCTGCCTAGGTAGACTTTAGGGCTGGTTCCCAGAGTCAAAACATCATAAGAAGCAGCCTGCGGGTTTCCTCTCTGTGCCATTGCAAAACTGTTGAGTGCAAAGCTGTACACTATTGAGATGTGCTCCCACCTGCCTGAAGGTGTCTGGGCTATGCAGTGAGGCACGATTGAGGTGAAGAGGAGAGATACGTGAAAAATGAAAAGTAAATGATGAAAAATCAGTTACACCTCTCCCTTCAGAAGTGCACCTCCACGGCTTCTAGTGCTGGGTAGTTGCCTCCGCTTTGTTGTGGCCCTGCCCTCCTGCCTGAGATCTTCTGGCTGCTGGCTGTCATGGCTGGATCGATTCAGAAATCCCTGTAATAGGCAGGTTTCGTCTTAATAGGTTCAGAACCTTAAACAAGATCCAAAGCTCCACAGTTTTTCTGTAGACTGCTTTTTCTCTTCTTTTTTGGGGGGTTTTGGCAGAGGAGTTTTCACTGTCTGTCTCTGCTTTCCCCGCCCCCAAATCAGAAGTCTCCTCTATTTTTGTTATAAAAATTCTACCTTTACAGTTGTGACAATCACAATTAGTCATGATAACATTTACTCACTATTGAATTCTAAGAATCTTATCCCCATATCTTTTCACCAGACCCATCTAGACAAGATGAATACTATTCAGTAGGGATTCTATCTTCCTCCTCACATTCTGAAACTAAACTCCCTCTTGAAAACTTGTAAGCCAGTCACCTTGTGCCTTTCTTTATCAGCCCCTCATTTTAGGTAACCAATGTCTAAGTTGCCTGTCCCTATCTACCCTGTTTATAGAGGGGATAGGATTGATATTTGATGTGAAGACGCCTTCCCTTTCAGTTGGTATTTTGAGCTACTACATCCATAAGTATACGTCAGGCTCATCAAATTGTAGCAATTTACATTCATTTCCTTCATCAAAAATTGTTTTTATTATCTTCCTATAGTCAAGTTCTGATTATCAAGGCATCGAGGCTAGGTCAAATGGGTACTATCTGCAACTTTGGGCCTTCTTGTGCATCTCCCCTCACTTCATATCAGCTGCATGCTTCACTCTCAGCTTTCACCCTCCATGGCTATGTCCTAGTCCATGGACTTAGGAGTCCCAGGTCTCACCGCACTTCAGACTAACCAACCCTTCCTCTTCTTTCTTTCAACTCCAGGTTGATGGGAGTTTATGGATCATAGTTGAACTCAGCCCATTTTTTCATTGCTGCATTTTCCCCTCTTCCACTCACAAGTAGACCAGCAAGCTTACATGCCTGCTCATGTGTTCCCTTTGAGTTTCAGTCTTAGAGATGGGGTTTGTCCTGAAGGGGCTTGATTGCTTGCCTTGATGGCTCCCCAGTGAACAATTTGTTTGTTCTTGTAGTAGCCAATCAGACTGCCATTTTTGTGTACAATTTTTCTTGCTGGTCTTTCTTTCAAGAAATACTTTCTATCCTTGGGGAAATGGTGGAGGTGGTGGTTGGTGGTTATGTGCCATGTAGTCTGTTCCGACTCATAGTGACCCTATATAGGGTTTCTGAGGCTCAGAAATCATTCTGAGGCTGTAAGTCAGTCTGAGGCTGTAAATCTTTCTTCTGCAAAACAGCTGGTAGTTTCGAACTGCTGACCTTGCGGTTTGCAGCCCGATTCGTAACCACTACGCTACCAGAACTCCTTAATGGTGCCCTTCAATTCACAAATGGTTGATTATTCTAAGGTGTGTGGACCTCACTATTGTTATTGTTCTCCTTATAGACATATTGTTTGGCTGAAAATTGAGCCATGGGGGTGATTTCATTTCCAGACCTGAAGGATGACTCAGGACCATAGTCTCAGGAGTTATACTGGTCTCTATCTGAGCAGTAGCCTGGTCTCTTTTATGATTTTAAGTTTTAGTCCACCTTTTTTTTCCCACTTCGTTTAGAACCCTTCACAGTAGTTGGTAGAGTTAGGTGGTCTGGTTTCAGGGTGCAGAGGCTAATGTTCACAAGGCCTATTTTGTTTCCAGGTGTTTTCTATTTTCTTCATTCTTCTTTCCTCCAGATGGGGAGAGACCAATAGTTGTACCTTACATGCTTATGAACTTCTAAGATCCCAATAGCTCAACCAAGTAGGATGAATAACATTGCCTTTGAGGACTATGTTGTGCCAATTGACTCCTAGGCCCAGAGACTCACTTCCTTAAAGCAGTTGGTTATGTCTAAGTTTTCTTGACAATTTGTTGATTCCTGCCTGTCTAGTTTCCTTATCTTTTCTCTGCTCCCTGAGTCAGAGTCTCTCAATGCTAAGTATCAGCTCCTTACTGTATTTCTTTTTGTATTTGTGGGAGAGGGTCTGACGATGAACTGTATATACCACCATCTTCCATTCTATTTTATCTTCCAGCCATGCCCACATGTAACTTATATTCAACCATTGTGGAAATGAAATAAGTTATGTCAACTGTGCCATTATAAATTGCACTTTCCAATCCCGGGGTGGTGCTGTGAGATAATATACTGGACCACAAGGTCGGTTTGAACTGCAAAGTTGGTGGTTCAAATTCACCAGCTGCTCCTTAGAAACTCTAAGACAGGGTGGTTATGAGTTAGAATTGACTCAAAGTCACATAACAACAAAACCAATCATGGCTGGATTTCAACTCAGTCCAGCAAGTGCTTCCTCTAGGCAGTTTGCTTCCCATTTACACAAAGTTCAACTTTGACCTGCTCAATCTTCCTGCCCCTCCTCCATTCACCTCATGTTCAGCAAATAACTGGGCTTCCTACATAATTCCGTTCTTCCCTGCCTCTTTAGTAACCTTGTTCTTTCATTTTGTTCACCTTGCTATCTCTTCAGTCTTACTTTATTAGTTTCTTAAGCCTGTCATAACAAATCATCATCAACTGGGTGGCTTAAAATGACAGATATTGTCTTAGAGTGCTTCACAGTCAAGCTTTGAGGCTAGAAGTCTGACTTCAGAGCTGTAACTTTGCAGTGTTCTCTCTGAAGGCTCTAGAGGAAGATTCTTTCTTACCTCTCCTGGCTTCTGGTAGTTCCAGGTGTCCTTGGCTTACAGCTATAGCACAACTCTGTCATCACATGATGGTCCTTCTTCTGTGTCTCTCCTCTTTTTTAAGGATGCCGTTTGTATTAGATTAGGTCCAGCCCTATTCAAGTAGCACTGAGAATATGTTCAAGGACCCTATTCCTAAACAAGGCCAGGTTCATAAGTACTGACTGGGGTTTCAGACTTGAACATATCTTTATGAGGGACTCAAATCAATCCATAGCACTTGCCTATGTTGCTCACCCCTTCCCAACAAATTTAAACACACACAAGCCACTCTATCTTAAAAACAGCCCTTCCTAGATATCATGTCTCTCCCACACAGGAAAAGTTCTGAAAGACTCACCT
Organism: Chrysochloris asiatica; assembly: GCF_000296735.1. Lineage (NCBI taxonomy): Eukaryota > Metazoa > Chordata > Mammalia > Afrosoricida > Chrysochloridae > Chrysochloris > Chrysochloris asiatica. The sequence continues at coordinate 9,331,168 of NW_006408606.1, read as the reverse complement.
TTGCTTATAACCAATGCTTAATCCCAGCCACTCCTCATCCCCTGCCATCTGACTGCTGCCCGGTACTCCATGAAAACTGAGACCCAGTGACCTCATTTTGAGAAATCCAATTCACATTTGAGACCACATCTTACTTGAGCTCTGTATCACTTAGGAATGCTTTGGACTGCACATAATTGTTTTAGAGTGGTTTACATAAATACAAGATTATTACACAAATAAGAAATCTATTGATAGCAGTTGCTGGGATTGGTTCAGCAGCTCCACAATGTTGGGGTAGCTCTGAAATTCTCCCAGGCTTCCTTTCATGGTTGCTGGGCCTGAGCTGAAGCGTTATGTCTTCTTCCAGGACTTTCATTAAGGAGACAGTCCTGAAGCTTCCACTAGCTCCTACACACAGGTTGGAATCTATCTAAGTGCTCTGTGTGGTGTGTGGGCCCCTCTTCCAGGTCCAGATATGACTTTTCATGGCTTGTGTTACACATGGCCCATTAACACATGGCCAGTAATGAGTTTTTTCAAAGAAACTTTTATTCTTCTTTGAGTATCAGTCTAAATTGGTTTGCAGATGTCCAAATGCTTCTGCTTCTGCTCTTCCGTGAGTTGTTTTGATACCCATCTCACACAAAGTTTTTGAAACCCAAGTCTGTTGTGGATTATTTCATAGGTGGAGCCATGGCTGATTTGTAAAATGATTTGCCATACAATCTTTTGACACTCTTCTATTCAACAGAATCATTTCACGTACACGCTCAATGTTGTCATCATCAGCCACGGACACAGACAGGCATTTTAATATAACTGGAGTGCTGATAGTATTTGATTCACTGTCTCCTAATGTGCAGAATCATACACCCTTAGAATTAGAGGAATCTTTTAAAAATCACATAGTTCAACAATCTATATGAATCTCCTCAAAGGGCCTGTCTGTATTGTGTTTAAATGCCTCAGATATTGGGGGGAAATCACTAATTTGAAAGGTACAACAATACATCTTGGAGAAATTAAAATTTCTAGAAAATGGTTCATTTTAATAAATAAATACTTTAGTCATGAGTTCGTATTTTCATTTAGGTGTTATAACTATTTATTCTTTTACATCAGTCTGATTGCTATTAGGTGCCACGGAGTCAGTTCCAACAATAGTCTTTATATTTTAGCCCATTGTTTTTGCAACTATGTCAATCCATCTGGTTGGGGGTCTTCCTGTTTTTCCTGACCCTCCACTATATCAAGCATGATGTACTTCTTCAGGGATTGGTATCTCCTGATAATATGTCCAAAATATGAGAGACAAAAATCTCACCGTCATAGTCTCTAAGGAACGTTCTGCCTGTACTTCTAATGTGCGTTCTTCTGGCAGTTCATGGTACTTTTAATATTCTTTGCCAACACTATACTTCAAATGCATCAGTTCTTCTGAGCTCTTCCTTATTCATTGCCCTACTCTCATATACAGGCAGTGCATTGTTTGATTTCTTTTTTTTTTTTTACATTTTTATTGTGAATTGAGAGAAAGTTTACAGGGCAGATCAGGTCTACATTCAACAAATCATACACTTTGTTTCATTACAATGGTTATAATCCCCTCCATGTACCATCAGTTAACAGTATTTCTCTATATTCACTTTAGCTTTTTTTTTAAACACTCAGGCATATATAATAATTAAGGTTAAGGAGCTCTCGTAGTGTGGTGGTTATGAATCAGGCTGCGAACCGCAAGGTCAGCAGTTTGAAACTACCAGCTGTTCCACAGGAGAAAGATGAGGCTTTCTGCTCCCGTAAAGATTTACAGCCTCGGAAATCCTGTATAGGGTTGCTATGAGTTGGAACCGACTCCATGGGGCACATAACCACCACCACCACCACCAAAGGGCACATTCCGTAAGTCTGCTTCCTGGCTGCCAGCTCTCAGTGCCTCTCTTTCCATGAATCTAGAGTCGTCATGCTTCTCCCTCTCTCCATGTCCCAATCTCTGCCTCCATCTCTGGTGTCACTGCTTCTCTGGATAGGTCCCGCATTCCACTGTGCTCTTCTTTCTTGATGGTCCTAGGGTCCTCTGTTTCTGGACTATAAGATTAAGTACTCCCCCATTTTTATTACAAAACTTCTACCTTTACAATTGTAACAACTGCAATTAGTCATGATAACAATTATTCACAACTGAATAATAAGAATCTTATCCCCATCTCTTTATCAGACCCATCTAGACAAGGCGAATACTATTCAGTGGGGACTTTTCCCCCACACACACTCTTAAACTAAACTTCCTCTTGAAACCTTGGAGGTGCGCAGATAGGGAGAGACCAATGAACAGATACAAAAAAAAAAAAAAAATGTTCACAGCTTTATCTCTGACGTTCTGCCAGGTATCAGTCTGTGGTGGCTCTGATCCTTCCCCCGCTCTGTCTCACCCAGGATGGTGACTCCGGGATCCACTGAACCTGGAGGATTTGAAAGCACAAGATTTCTTGCTTCTGCTACAAATTCCACTGGCTATAAGCCTTCAAACTATTTAAATATCCCTATATGTGGAGTCCTC